>NC_056737.1:916727710-916912710 GCF_019279795.1 Protopterus annectens
TAACTGGGAATGGAAGGGACCTTCCTGTCGATGAATAAATGAAGGACGCACAATCCCTGATCCATCTGGCGATCGTGGCCTTAGTGACTGGTTTGCCAATTTTGTTATCTGCAAAGGCAACAAAAAGTTGATCTGATTTTCTGTCCTGCTGCATCCTATCCAGATAGAAACGTAATTGTCTATGCACATCCAACTGGTGAAATCTGCATTCTGCATCATTGGAAAAATCAGGAAGGAAGACTGGAAGCTCAATAGACTGTTGAAGGTAAAGAGCAGAAGAAACCTTAGGGAGAAAGGATGGATTTAATCTTAGGGATACTCTGTCTTCATGGAAAATGAGATAAGGAGGCTTGGCAGAAAGGGCTTGAAGTTCTGAAACCCTTCAGGCCGAAGTAATAGCTACCAAAAAAGTGGTCTTCCATGACAAGAATTTTTTCTCACAAGTTGTTGCTGGTTCGAATGGAGGGGACGTCAAGGCACCAAGGACCACATTCAAATCCCATGGCAAAACTGGATGCGATATAGGGGGATGAAGCAACCACGCTCCTTTAAGAAAAGCCTTACACAATTTGTGACTCATGAGTGAAGGATCAAAGGCAACATGGTAATTGGAAATTGCTGCTAATTGTACCTTCAGAGTAGAAACGGCGGAACCTTGGCTAAAAAGAGAAGCCAAAAAATCCAGAACCGTGGAAACAGGGGCTGTCAGGGGATCAAGGTTATGCCGCTGGGCCCAAAGAGTAAATCTCTTCCATTTGCTAAAATAAATACCTTTGGTAGAAGGCTTATGCAAAGAGGACAATATTCGAACCACCTCAGGCGAAAAGGCATGTTGCCTGACTAAGGTTGGAAGTGGAGCAGCCAAGCCACCAGTTTGAGAGTCCATAAGGACGGATGGGCCTGCCCCGACTGATGAGTCAGGAGGTCCGGAATCGGATTCAGGATCCAGGGGCAGTCCACCGCATACTTCCCCATAAATGGAAACCACTCTTGACAGGGCCAGAATGGGGCTATCAAGATTATGGTGCTTCCCATACGGATCGCCTTCTGAATCAGTCTGGGCAGTAGAGGAAGTGGAGGGAAGGCATAGAGTAGACCGGAGGGCCATTTGTGAACCAGTGCATCCCTGGGTTCTTTCCCTTGAGGGATCAAGGAGAAGTAGTTGTCGCACTTCGCATTCAGCAGACTGGCGAATAGGTCACAGCAAGGCAACCCCCACCGGGCGAAGATCCGATCCTCCACTTGATCGTTCAGGGACCATTCTTGGGGCATCAGGATGTCCCTGCTCAGCCTGTCTGCTATAACATTGGATTTCCCGGGAATGTGAGTTGCCACTAGAAACCTCTGGGAAGCAATCGCCCATTCCCACACTCTCATGGCTTCTCTGCAAAGGGCGTAAGACCTGGTTCCTCCCTGTTTGTTGAGGTACCAAACCACTGACATATTGTCTGAAAGAATCACAATTGTCCCCAGTGGGAGAGAGCTGTGTAGTGTTTGCAATGCTAGAAGCACCGCTCTCATTTCCAGGACATTGATATGTAGGCAAGTCTCGTGATCTTGCCAAGTGCCTTGGACAGTCCTGCCCAGATAATCCCCCCCACACCCTATCTGGGAGGCATCCGTGGTCACCGTGGCAACAGGGGATGGAGTGCAGAAGGATTTTCTCAGGTTCAGATTGGAGGAGAGAAGCCACCAGTGAAGATCCCGCTGACACGAGTCCGTGATAATTATCGGGTGGGACAACGGAAGTTCCTGGAAGGACCATTGGCTCGATAGGAGCCACTGTAGAATCCGCATGTACAGTCTTGCTAGTGGAACTAATAGAACAGAGGCCACCATGGATCCTAAGAGTTGATGGACTAACCTGGCCGGAGCTTTCTGATGGGGCAATAGGTCCTTGACTTGGTTCTGTAAAACCCTTATCCTTTCTGTTGGGAGGTAGGCTCGCATTTTTATAGAATCTAGCTCTGCGCCTATAAAGGCAACATGCTGTGATGGCAGCAATACAGATTTTTCCCAGTTGAAAGTTATGCCTAGCAATTGACCCAATTCGATGGTAGTAGTCACAGCATGAGTGAGTAGATGCTTGGTGGGAGAAGTGAGGAGCCAGTCGTCTAGATACTGAAACACCTGGAAGCCAAGACGCCTCAGGTGAGCTGTTACCACTGCCAGGCACTTGGTAAGCACCCTGGGGGCTGTGGTGAGACCAAAGGGCAGGGCTCGAAACTGGTAGTGACTGGTTCCCAGGTGAAAGCGTATATAAGCCCTGGATGCCTATTCTATCTTGATGTGATAATAGGCGTCCTTGAGATCGATGGAGCACATCCAAACTCCTTCTTCCAGCAATGGAAAAATGGATTGTAGCGTGACCATCCAGAACTTGGACTTCTTTACGAAGCGGTTGAGACAGCTGAGATCCAGGATAGGTCTCAAGTCCCCTGTTCTTTTTGGCATCAAAAATAATCTTGAGTAAGTTCCTAATCCGGCCTGGCCTTCGGGGACTGGCTGGATGACTCCTTTTTCCAGCAGCTTTACCACTTCTGTAGCTGCCTGAACCCATTGACTGGGTGGAACGTCCGAGATTTTCCTGGGAGGGGGGGTGGATGAATAAACGGGATGGTGTAAACTCCGGCGATGATCCGGAGCACCCACTGATCTTGAGTGATGGACTCCCAGGCTTTCAGGTGCTCCAAAAATCGACCCCCAACTGGCTCTGGAGACGCACAGTCGGGCCATCCCTCAGGGACGTTGGAAGGATAAACTGCAAAAGGATTTGCGGTCTCCTGTGTTGCGGGGGCCTCCACCACCTCTAGGGCGACGTCTTCCAGAATAATTTCCCCCTCCCCTGCCTCTGGAGGGGGGGTTCACCTTGATGAGCCGGGAAAGACCTTTGCGATTTCTTGAACCACATCTTTCCTCCCCTCTGAGCCTTGGGATAAGGTCTCATGGGGAGTGAAAAACGGGCCCTCCTGCTCGCATCTAGTGAGGGTGTCCTTCACCTGGGGTCCAAAGAGGGGGGACCCATCAAAGGGAGTGTCTGTGAATGAAGACTTGAATGCCTCCGTAAAGTGACACAAGCGCATCCAAGCCTGCCTCTGTAGGGCTACGCCCAAACTCGCTGCTCTACCCGCCCCCTCGGCCGCATATGAAATGAGCCTCATGGACGAGTTAATGACGGATGACAGGGTCGATAGCTGGGCATTGACAGACTGATCCAATGCCTCAGGCACATTACCCGACAAGGTATCTCCCAACTCCTTCACGAGATCCCTTTGTAGTCTTGTGAAATGGCACAAATAATTCAGTGACCGCAGGGTAAAGGTCACTGAAGATAGGGTACACTTCCCGTACCTATCCATGCTCCTAGATTCCTTGTTAGGTGGATGGATAGAAGTCGAAGCCTCTGCCACATCCTGTTGAGTGGCAGATGCCACCACCATAGCATCTACTGGAACTCCCTTAGTGAGAAATTGCTTATCAGGGGGCGCAGACAAGAATTTATTGGGGCAAGTGGGAACAGGTTCCACAGAGTCAGGGTGTTTCCACACCCTTTGACAAATAATGTCCAGTAACTCGTCAAAGGGTGGAGATATCCAGGAGGTGGAGGGCTGGGCTCCAAAGGCCTTGATGAACACCAACTCTTCCGCGGAAGGGGTCTTGGAAGGCCAGTCGCCCCTCTGTCTCAAGATCTCTAGTATGTCCGAGAATGAGACATTGTCAGAGGATGTCTTAGGGGATCCTTCCGCATCATCCAGATCGGTGTCTGAGGTGACGGACTCGTCTGGGGAGTCCATGTGCTTCCTCTTACATATTTTTTTCCTAGGGATCTCTTCAGGCAAGGACTCTGAAGGCCCTTTGGAAACTAGGGGACCACAGAAGGAGGTATCCTCAGGCCTGGGAGCCCCGCTGTCTGAGGACAGGGGTGCAACAGAGGCTCCAGTCGCCGTGTCCAGGGAAGGAGCTACAGATTCTGGGGAAGTAACTAGTGGCTTTGCCAGCGCACTTCTCATAGCCTCGAGGGCGGGTCCACTAGAGTCTGCCGAAAGACCCACCTCCGAGGCCCTGACCAGAGTCGGGGCTCCCCTCGCCAAAGCACTAAGAGGGAGACTCAGAGCCAAAACCAGAGGCCCTGATGACTCCCCATCAGGCCCGACCGAAGAGCCACGAGTACCAGGACCTGTCGAAAGTATTGAGAAGGTCAGAGCAGAAGTTGGTGCCGACGGACTAGCAGTGGGTCTCAGAACCGACCCGACAACTTCCCCAGCTCCTGTAAATTCCGGTTCCAATGACCCTAAGGTTGTCCAAGGAGGAAGCAATGATACAGACAAGGCTGGCTCCAGAGCCGACTGGGCTGGAGCCGACAGTAATTTGGAGAAGACCGATGACTGTAGGAGCCTCTGGACAACCCTGTCCAGATCCAAATCAGAGAGCCTAGAGGACTTGGAGGAAACAGAAGGGGCTCGACAAACTATCTCCATAGGCTCCAAAATCACCATAGGAGTTCGGCTCTAAATCGGCTCCAACAACATCGGAGCCGAGGCAGACTCAAGAAACACTGAAACTTCCTTTGGAGCCGATGAAGTAGGAGCCGAAGAAACCAATCCCAGAGCCGACCCTCTGTATATTGGCTCCAAAGCTATGGGAGCCGAGGGGGGAGATCCCAATTTTGAACCCCTTTCCATCGGCTCCGAAGCCCATGGAACCGAGGAAGGGGAAGCAGAACCTGGTCTCTCATCTGTTGGCTCCGAGGGCAATGGCGCCGAAGATGAAGACATAGATATTCCTCTTTTGGCCGGCGGATCCGACGGGCTGGTCGGAACCGACGACCTCTTCTTCTTACCACGAGGCTCTGAAGATTGAAGCGCCTCTTCAAAGGAAGGTCTGATTAATCCTTTTAAAATCAGTTTATTTTTCCTCTCCTGGAGGACTCTCGAGAAGAAGGCATGGCAAACACTGCAAGAATCTTACAAGTGCTTGGCCCCTAAACAGTAAACACAGATGTCATGGCCATCTGTGATAGACATTTTGTATCCGCATTTGGTACATTTCTTGAAGCCAGAAGGCTCTTTCCCAGACATTCTCATGAAACACACACAGAAGGAGGAAATGAATGGGGGTGGAGCTCTAACTGAAACACTCTAAAGGTAAGGCTAAGGCCCTCTAAGTTAAACAGGCCTAGCCCACCAAACACCTGGAATTTACCACAGAAAACAAACTTTATCCTGAAACAACCAATATACAGTCAGACAACAAGATAGCTTTGAAAATAGCTGTTTTTGGTTAACTCTTAAGAAAAAGCCCACAAAAAGCCAAAAATTTGACTAAAATAGGGTACTTAGCCAGAGCCAACTCGAGACCACGTCGTATCTCTAGAAGCGGCAAATGAGATGTGGGGGCTTGGGTGTGGTGCATCCTGGGATAGAGGGGTTGGCCCAGCCAATCAGAGATGTCGTCCTAGTGTATCAGCCGAGTCAGAGCCGTTTCTCGGCTCCGAGCCCATCAGTTACGAATGTAGGCGAGATAGGATCGCACTACATCAAATATTAATTTGTGAGAAAAATTAGGTTAGATCAGGATAGTCATGCAAAAAAAAGCAATCTGCATTCATTTCATACCAAGAGTCCTTATGCAACAAAACACTGATGATATCTAAGTTATGGATACAGTTGTAAAGGTACTCTTTGACAAACTCTCCTCATTGATACTCAGGAAATCAACACTTAATTCTAAATTCAGAATGCAATGCAAAAAGCACTTATTCATCCAAAAAAAATGTTGCTAGTTGACACTAATCTTGTTTCTAATTATTCCAAATTCAGAATGCAACTGAAAAAGCACTTACTCAGCCAAGCCAAAATGCTCCTGCTTCAGACAAGGACATATCACTTACCCTATCTCCTTTTTGAGTCTCTTCTCCCCCTCACAAGAGTTACTGAAGACTGACCTACTTTAGAAACTAATGTATGTATCGAACATTATACTCTGCTGGATTGTAAATTGCACTGTGCTTGCTCAATAGAATGCATATATACATTTTTTTCTATGTAATTACTCTGGACTACTGTGTTATTGTTTACATTTCAGTATTTTTTTTGTTTGTGAAATGTTTTGTATTTCTCCAGGGCTAAACCTGAAACTGATGACTACTGAGCAGTGCACTACCCTGTTAAACAAAGCTAAATAAATAAATATATGTTTAAAAGGTGTTAATCAGAGGTAATCCACCTGCCATCTGGCAGAGCACACATCAATTGTCATATCACATCAATGTTCACTGTCTAGGTCAAGGAACTGCAGTGAAATACTTTTGCGAACTGTGCACTGAGATAGAGGTATTTATTGGAAGGAAAACATTTGTTGCAGAGTTATAGGTGGTTCAGAGTTATAGGACAGTCTCCCTGTTATGGGTGATATTATGGAACATGTGAAAGAAAGCAACAGAGAGATACAACAATTAAACAAACTGGCGACAGACCTCTGTCACTTCTAGCTCTTATTAAACCACAAGCCAAAAAAAAAAAAGTTCATGACTTTGTGATCAGCTTTATTAAATTTCAATAAAACATTATAAAATCATATATTCTAAACCTTGGCAGCATGGTAAAATTGTCCCCCCCATACAACTTTCCTTAATAACATTAACAACATAGCTTAACCACCAAATTACCAACATAAAAAATTCTTATAAACGAAATGTAAAGGTCATGCTGCTAAATGCTAGGAGTTTTAGCATGAAACTGCACTCGTTGCAAGCATTCCTTGCCCTGGAGGATGCTGACATTTGTGAGGTCACTGAAACCTCATTCAAAGTTGTGAAGAGCACCCAAACCTTAGCAGGTTACTCATCCTACCATACTTTCAGACACAAATGGAGGGCTACATGGAGGGCTGGATTTTCAATATTTATCAAAGACATATCAAAGACATACACACCTCCAGGTTGGTCAGACAGTATGACGCACAGGAGACACTTCAAGTACAGTTAACTGTTGACAAAACACCTATTCAAATCATAACTAACTATGGACCCCCAACCATAACTCAGAACGCCCACTCCCCCTATCTGGATTTACTTGACTCTATCAACCCTCTACACTGATCCTGGGTGACTTTGACTACCCAAACAATAAAAATGTGGAACTAGTGATAAGGTGGAGAGAGCAACACCAAAACAACAGCAAAAAAGAAAATAGTCTCTCCACACTGTCAAGCCAAATAAAATGTATTAAAAACCGACAAAGCTTTCGGATATAAAAAACATTCTTCCTCAGTGTCTTGCACAAAAGAAAAGTTAAAACCAACATTTATACTAGTAGCACATGACACAGCCATTAATTGATTAAGGTGAACACCCAGTTCTTAAAGATACAGAAACAATGATAAAAGGGATAAGAAGTATATACATATTTTTTCTCATTTTTTTCTAATTTTCCTTTGTTTATTTTTTAGAATAGGTTTTAGTGTAACTTGTTTATTTAAGCCCGGGTCTTTATCTGCTTCAAGCCTCACTATCCATTCATATTCTTTCATGTCCACATTATTAACATGGTCTCCACGTCTAATACCTGGGTATACAATAGATATGACCCTGAAGTCAAATTCATGAGCAACACCCATTGCAGAAATGTGGCAAGCCAGTGAGTTAGTAGGTATATTCCTATGAATCTCCTATCTATGCTCAATAATTCTATCCCTCAGGCACCTGATTTATTTGCCCACATAAAATCCTGAACATTTCTTACATGTGGCAAGATATATAATACCAGTGGTATTACACGTCGCTGTACAGTGAAAAATGAATTTTGTGCCACTCATAGGATGTATAAATTCTTGACACTGATTAATACTCATACAACATGAACAATTGTAACATGGAAAAGTGCCTTTTTTCTTAAACTCAATTCCTTGTGTATTATTCAAAGAAAATTCTTTGTAACATAAAATGGACTATGCTAACTTGACTCTGAGCAGATGGGAAGAAAACTTTATATATGGTGTAAGTAACCCCTATGCTAGGAATGTTTCATTCTATAAGCGTTTTGTGGATGACATTTTCCTAGTTTGGCAGAGTACTATGTTGGATCTACAAAACTTTTATACATACTTGAATGAGACTGTTGAATTTCTTAAATTTGAGATGCAGTTCTCTGACAAATTCCTAAGTTTCTTGGGTATACAGTTGATGCTTACAGATCATGGTTTTCAAACTAATGTCTATAAGTAGGATGTCCAAGTAAACAAATATCTTCGTAAAAAAAGTATGCACGTGAGAAGAACCTTCAAGAGTATCTTAAAAAGTCAGTACTTTAGAGTCAGTCAACTTAGTGCAGAGCTGGAGGTATGTAATGCTCAGATGCAGGAAATGACTGTAAGGTTTTTGGAGAAGGGATACAATATGACAGAAATAAAGACAGCTATGAGGGATGCTCTAACACTAAGGGACTCTGTAGCCAGACCCTACTTTTCTGTTAAAGAGGATTCCAATACTGACACCATGAGTCCTGGTAATGGACAACCCCTTAGATATCTCATGACATACAATAGAATGAGCAGAACAATTGAGAATGTTTTAAGAAAAAATTGGTTTGTCCTGAAATCTATATCTGGTCATGATAAATGGTTCCCAGACCAACCTATGTTTACCTATCATAATTGTAATAATTTGAAACAACTTTTATGTTACAAAGATTTTTCTTTGAATAATACACAAGGAATTGAGTTTAAGAAAAAAGGCACTTTTCCATGTTACAATTGTTCATATTGTATATCATTAATCAGTGCTCAGAATTTATACATCCTATGAGTGGCAGGAGATTAATTTTTCACTGTACAGCGACGTGTAATACCACTGTTATTATATATCTTGCCACATGTAAGAAATGTTCAGGATTTTATGTGGGCAAATCAGTCAGGTGCCTGAGGGATAGAATTATTGAGCATAGATCGGAGAGTCATAGGAATATACCTACTAACTCACTGGCTTGCCACATTTCTGCAATGGGTGTTGCTCATGAATTTGACTTCAGGGTCATATCTATTGTATACCCAGGTATTAGACGTGGAGACCTTGTTAATAATGTGGACATATAAGAATATGAATGGATAGTGAAGCTTGAAGCAGATAAAGACCCGGGCTTAAATAAACAAGTTATACTAAAACCTATTCTAAAAAATAAACAAAGGAAAATTAGAAAAAATGAGAGGAAGATATGTATATACTTCTTATACCTTTTATCATTGTTACTGTATCTTTAAGAACTGGGTGTTCACCTTAATCAATTAATGGCTGTGTCATGTGCTACTAGTATAAATGTTGGTTTTAACTTTTCTTTTGTGTAAGACACTGAGGAAGGATGTTTTTTATATCCGAAAGCTTTGCCGTTATTTAATAAATTTTATTTCGCTTGACAGTGTGAAGAGACTATTTTCTTTTTTGCTGTTGACTTTGACTACCCAACCATAGAGTGGAAGACCTATTCTAGCCCAAACATGATTGCCCAGAGATTCCTCAACTTTGTCAATGCCAATGCATTGGATCAGCTGGTTGACACCCCTATGAGAGTTGCTTGCACACTAACGTAGAAAAACAAACTCAGCGCTTACCAATAAAGGAGTTAGTTCTTCAAGTTTTCTCACCTTTGGTTTATTTTACCCCTATGAGAGTTGAAAATATCCTGGACCTGGTCCTAACCAACATGAGTGCCACTGTAGCACTCCTACAGTGTCATCCTCCTTGGTAAGATCCGACCATAATACAATCACTTTTGAAGTCACCATCTCCCCTGAACACACCCCTTGTTAGGGTCAAATGAAAAAAACTGTTACAAAGCTGACTACAATCTCCTCAGAGCAGGTATAAGCAGCTTCACAGCCACTGTCCCTTCAGTTGGAACTACTACTAATGTCCAAGCCTACACCAAAAATCTATATGAGCACCTACATAGCTGTATGGACTCAGCAATACCTGACAGGACCAAGCCATCTTCCTCAAGGAAGAGTAAACCTGTCTGGTGGACAGCAGCAATAAATAAACTCTATAATATAAGGAAATATTGCTGTCCAGGGCCAAGAAGGAGCAGGTGTCAAGTTGGAAGCAATCTCTCCATTGTCTGAACAAGGAAATAAGGTCACTGGTGAAATCCTCTAAAGCTAACTTTGAGTCCAAATTGGCCACATCCACCAAGGACAATCACAAGGCCTTCTTCACATATGTCCACAGTCTCAAAGGCGACACCCAAATCTGTTCTGAACTGGTGGTCAATAACACCACATACACAAACACCATAGATATACCCAACCTGTTGGCAGACAATTTCAGTGAAAACTTCACCCACCCTGTCTCCCTCATCAGTAAACCAGGACATCCCTAACACCTGGCCCACTCCCCTCATCACCAGGGAGCAGGTCCTTAATGCCCTCTCAAAGGCAAAAAATACAGTTTCCATGGGACCCAATAACATCCCTGGCTGTATCCTATATGAACTCAGGCATGAGCTGTCATTTCCTTTATATATACCCTATTCAACCTAGGCCTGAGCACTGGCTTCATCCCAGCTGAATGTTGGACAGCCATTGTCATCCCTCTACACAAAGGTGGATCGTCCACTGACCCAGGCAATTATAGACCCATCAGCCTAAGTGGCCTGATCTGCAAGGCCATGGAATGCATTATCATGGACCTTATAAATAAGGACATTGGCAACCTCCAAACACTTGACCCCACACAGTTTGGTTTTGACAAAGGGAGATCATGCCTGTTAAATTTGGTCGACTTCTTAGAAACAATCACCAAAGCCATGGACGAATGGAAGATGGTGCACACCACCTACCTTGACCTACCAAAGCTTTTGACACGATTCCCTACTCAGGCATAAACTCTCCCAGCTAGGCATCAACCCATATGTTACCAGATGGGTAGCTAACTGGCTCACTGATAGAACCCACTCAGTCAAAGTAGGGGAAGCTACCTCTAGTAGTAGACCTGTAATGAGCAGTTTACCCCAAGGATCAGTCTTCAGGCAGCTACTGTTTGGGATATACTTTTCTGAAGTGCAAGCCAAAACCAGTGGTCTGTGGCTGACCAAGTTTGCAGATGACTGCAAGCTGGGTACTGTCTTAAATTCCCCTAGTGATGTGAACATCCTCCAAGAGGGCCTTACCCAAACTATTGACTGGTGCTAGAAGCATGGCCTCAAACTGAATGCCAAGAAATGCATCATCCCCTTTGGGGAAAATATCATCCCCACAAATTATCACATTAATATCAACATACTAAGCATGCAATCAGTTGTGAGGGACTTGGGCACCCAGGTTGATAGCAACCTGACTTTTGACCACCACGTTGCCTCCATTGTATGGAAGGCTTTCTACATAGCCCACCTCATAAATAAGGGTATTTCATCCAGGAACAAGGAGGTCATAACATTCCTGTACTCCTCCCTTATCAGACCCATTATTGAGTACAATGTCCCCTTCGGCATGTACCTTGCCAAGCACATGCAGCAGTTGGAGAGACCACAGAAGTTCCTGACCAGGAAAATCAAGGGTCTCAAACACCTATCCTACACAGATAGGCTAAAAGCCCTGTCCTTCTACTCAGATGCATGCAGACTGCTCAGAGGGGACCTGTGTCTGGCATACAAGGGGATTTCAGGCCCAGCCTTGATGGAGTTGCTGCATATCCATAAGACAAACTCCATTCGTGCAACCTGCACACAAGGCCTTAACATGGTCTGTGACATTAATAGAACTTGTTGGCAGGATAGATTCATGTCCCAAAGACTCTCCCATCTGTGGAATAGACTCCCTCTCAATGTCAAGCAAAGTACCTCTCTAACCCTTTTTAAGAGGGACCTGGATGACTGGCTGGAAAACAGAAAATATACCCCTGGGATCCCACCTGTGTCCCTGCTGGACAGGAGACAGAGGTGCTGACCTTGAGGGAACATGGGCAAAATTCATGGCTAGGCTTATAAGAGCCTCTGGGCCAATAGCCTAGTATCATCCTATGAACCTATGAAAATTAGGCAGTGTAGTGTACCACTCATCAAACACATGGTAACAACAGCAGCATCCTGATGTTCACTAGCCACAAATACAAATGCAACTCCTCATGCAGCATAACACCACACATTTGACTCACAAGAGAAAGAAATTGCCATCGGGGGGGGGGGGTAAATAGGGCCCTACCACCCTGTTCAAATGAGCTGGCCCTTCTTCTGCCCACCAGGCTTCTCTGCAGCCCCCCCTCCTTTTTAAAGACTCTTACCTTACCAATGTGTCCTGTAAAAATAATGACAATTGAACATTAAAAATAGCAAACCCAATATCACTAAGGTGAACCCCATTACTACAGAACCACACCGGGTCCCTATCTACAAAATTCCTAGGTTCTAATTCAATAAATCCCAACACAGTTCTTGTTCTGGCTACCTTGTGATTAAGAATCTTTCTAGAAACCTCTATAGCTGTAAACTTGGCTGCTACCTTCCATACCAACTTTGGGATTATTGCTGGCCATATAATCATCACCCCGGAAATCTTTGACAAACTGCTAACAAAACCTTTATCAACAATGTATGAAATTTTATCTGTAATATAACCCCAGTATCATTAGCCCCTAAATATATAACTATGCAGATTGGATCACTATATTGCTTGCTTTCTTCTTCCAGTGCTAACAAAAACTGACACAATTTTACATCTTTTTGATCACAGCAGGGACCTGCCACTCTGGTCCCAAACCCAAATTCTGACCTTCAAGTCTCACCTCTGCTATTCTAGCTGCTCAGTAAACAAAATAGTGTCCTATTATGACTATCAGTTTTTTACCTGCAAGAGAAAAAACAAAATTAATCTCCTTACCACCTCAACAACCCCAACCACCCTACCTAATGCAGCCCAAATACACCCTTGAATGCCATCTACCCGCCATCTTAATCACATCAGCACACCTCCCTTCCTCTGCCATATCGGATACTCTCCCTATGCTAAAAGCATAGTTGGCATAATTCTGACTATCTGCACCTTGCATTGATTCTTCTTATAATCCAAGTAAGAAAATCCTAGCATCGACCTGTTTTCACTGTCCATCACAAAAATCTAACCCCACTAACCAACTGCTAAAAAACTGTTGCCATGCCATCCTCCGCAGCATAGGATATAACAAATGGACACCAGTCCTGGGCAATATCACTTACCTGTCATTCCCCAACTGATCTGCTTCTATTTTCTTAACCAAATCAACACACCCAGTGGCATAATTGTTGTATCTTCTTAGGTCAGACTAACAATTCACTTACCTGAAACACCTTAACATACATAAAAAAGCAATAACATAGCCCACAATACATGATCAAAATAAAAGTGAGCAACCTTATGCAGACCCTCTAACAACAATGGCAAGATATGCCTTCTCAGTTGTAAGCTATTATTACACAAGTTAGGCCAGACTCTATCCCGCCCTTTCAGCATCTTCAAAATCATCAAATTCTTAGTAACATTCTTCACCCCAGATAACTTTGCTGCAGCACCAAACACTAACAAGTGGAACCTAATAGCTCAAACTATATCATCTAAATCCCATTTCCCCACCAAATACTTCACCAAATGAACCAATCAGAATCTATTTCCCACTTCAGTAAAACCTTAACAAGATTCTGGAAAACTGTAAGCCTTCCTATTTGACTCAGATCATGATTGCTGAACCAGCCAATTTGTCAGGCCTACCCAATCGCACATGCCACCACAGGCACACATGTACAACTTACATGAGCTCCTGGCACCAGCTTCAGAAACTTGTGAAACTGAAAGCAAGAAAGACTATTAGCCAATACACTGCCATGACCAGAAATATGCCTGGCTGAAAAAAAAGATTAACATTCAAACCATGTAACACAATTTTCCTCAGTAGTCCTTGCACCAGTGTAGATTTTGCTGTCTTGTGAGGCAAAACCTGCAATACTGCCAAATTATCTGACTGAAAAAACACTTTCTTGTTTCAAAACTCTGACTCCCAAACTACCAATGAAGCCCAAATTGGCATCAGCTTTAAGAAGATGTCATCTCTTTTCCACTAATCATGCCATTCAAATGGCCACCATTCAGCAAACCGTCTCACACTAAAGTAAGCATGCATGCCAAAACTCATGCAGCATCTGTAAACAAATCCAGATCTGGCAAGGATATACCATTTCCATGTTAGAACAACATTCTGTTAAAGTGTTAAAGGAACTCCAACTATACAGACATGTCAACACATTCTGTTAAAGTGTTAGAGGAACTCCAACTCTACAGACATGTCATCCTAAACCTGCTTACTTATTCTCTCCCAATGTTGCTTGTGTTTCACTCCAATCAACAAATTAGCAAGGGCATTGTAAATGGCATACCAGGACCCACTGCCTCGTATGCAAAATTAAGCAAACCTAACACTTACATAACCTCTTTAATTTTGATTTTTTTCTCTGAAAACCAAGGCCTCCACCACCTCTCTCACTTTTCTACCTTATCAAGTGGCAAATTGAACACCTCTGCTTCCACATCCACCTTCAAACCTAAAACAGAAAGGGTCTTAGCCCAACCCTCCAATTTGTCCTTCACCAACAACATCCTGAGGTTGGACACACAGCTGCTTAAATAACCTCATGCCTGCTTTTTTTCCTCACCTACTCCTAAACCTACACATCCAAATCCTGAATGGCCTTCATACACTCTGTCCTCAGCTCTTACAACCAGTGCAATGCTGAACTTCTCAAATTTAGCACAAGCATCACCTTGTCAAAATAAAATTTCCCATTTAGATTTATATCTAAAATTGAAAACACTGCCTTCGGAACACTAGTAGCAGAAATAATTAGTCTGTAAGTGTAATCCCAAATTCTTTAACAAATCACAGGAAGTAAAACACAACAGTTTAGTGCTTTCATTCAAACACTGTGACCTTCATCAGAATTTAAGACATAAAACGTCCAGTACAATACATATACTCAATGTAAATGACCATTTTAAAATCCACCAATAAAAAAGCTTTTTCAATAAAACAATCCAAACTTATTCAAGGATACAGAACTATTAAAACCAACATGTTAAATATAAACATGAAATATGAAAATGTAAGTGCTTGAAAAAAAATTTGTAAAACCAATATCCTAAAATCACTTAAATAATGTTTAGATAATGTATAAGAATACACATACCATAATTTTGCTGCTCTCAGTTTTAAAACTGGAATAATACAAATGACTTCATTTAAGCCTGTATATCTGTTGTCTTGTAAGGTCAATTGCCAAAACAGCTCTCTATACTCCAAGAGGTTATCCCAGTTTCCTCCACTTGGATTTTTTTGCTCTTGTTCTAAAACAAAAAACATTTTAATAGTGCTGTATCTTTAAATAAGTTTTGATTGTTTTATTGAAAAGACTTTTTAGTTGTGGATTTTAAAATGATCGTTTAACTTGAGTATATATATTGCACTGTGAGTTTTATGTCTTTAGTTCTGATGAAGTTCAAGGTGTTTGAATGAAAGTGCTAAACTGTTGTGTTTTGCTTCCTGTAATTTATTTAAAAATTCTGGATTATCCCTACGGACTACTTCTGCTACTGGTGTTTCAAAGACCGTGGTTTGTGTTTTAGCTGTACTTGGTTCTGCTTTTGTACTGCTTTTTGTTTTTGTATCTAAAATTGTTCATTCCTACTCTCTCACCAGCAACAATCGGAATATCATTTCTATGTCTAACTTCACCAACCAGGGGTCCTTAAATGTTCTGATCACCCTCACCACTTTCTCCAGTGATTCATAATGAACCCTAGCCTCTACTCTATCAATATGTACATTAACAGAGTCACCTTCCAGAAATGACAAGCGATGTATGAGCCGAAATACCCCTAGAGATTTCTCAAGTACTAAACCTAATGGAGATACCCGGAAGGCAGCAAATGGAGATGCAGTAAAGGAACCTAGCAGCCTACCCGCTGCCAACTCTTTGTCCAATAATGCATGAACCATCCTCTCCCTTCATAGCACTAACTTCAAATTATTACACAACTTGTTCGAAATGCCAACCTGTGGCTTAATCAAAAAGCATGCCTAAACTCCTGTACCAGCTCCTGTGTGACCAACTCATCAGAGTAGACAGACAGGAGTAACTCCAACCTGTTCACATTAATAGGCAAATGTCCCAGCCTCTTGGCCAAGTCCAGATGAAAATGCATCCCACCCTGCTAACCCAATCCCTGCCCCCTACCTTTTGTCCCCACCTCAACACTATTCATTAACCCTATGGTGTTATTGATAAATGGAACTAACATAGCCTTCTTCCAAGGGTCTAAATCACATAGTCAAAGTCTTATAACTTCGAACATGTAATGTTTGAACCATTATGTTCGAAGTTACAAAACTTTGACTATTGATAAAAAAACGGTGGAAAACAAAATAAACTGTTTTAAACAGGGGGCAAGCCTCCCTGCACCCCAACATGGGGGGCTGCTCCCCCATACTCCCCCACTACTTAAATATACCAACTCCGAGATTGAACCTCATTGAACAAAATGGAAACCTTTGCTTATGGAGATTTCCACTGAAATGCTCAAACCTTTACAAATTCGAACTTATGGTCTTGACCATATGAGGTTCAAACTTGTAAAAGTTCGACTACTTGATAGGAACCCTTCTTCCAACATTTACTAGCTTTATGCTGACCACCAAAGTGAGTACAGACATGCAGAAACCTGTATGTAGGCCAAGTACATTTTCCTGCATTAAATACCCAACAAACTTTTCCTTTGCCTCCTAACCTATCTCTATGACTGCAGTGGCAAACTTGTTTGCAAAGCAAACTACTTTTACAACAGCATCTGTGCTTTCAAGTCTAAGCTTGAGCATGGGAAAACAGTTAGCAAGAAACAAGCCAACCCATTTTCAAACTCCAAAGTGTCATCTAGCTAATATGGATGTTCAGAACACCACTGTTACAAAATTACTACATTGTGACATGAAATTAGATTTGCTGATTGTATGAATGTTTCAGAAACACTTTAGTATCCTTAGCATCTATTTTGCATAAAAGCTCATGAGGTACAGTAAGAATTCCAGATGGAAATGATTAATTTTCAGTGTGAGTCTGTATTGAAAAATAAAGACAATGCTGTTTACACTGGAACATTTTATTACTACACTTGATTAAAATATTCACAGCATGATGTCTTTTCTGCAGGAATAATGTCCATGATGAGAACAATTTATGTCTGTGATCAACTATTTTCTGTTATAAATCTATTTAAGTCGAACTATCAATCCCAAGTGCATAATGCTTATTTCAATGCTGTTCTGAAGCTTTCAAATTCTATGCCAATTATTCCAAATATTGATGATGATGTTTTCCTGGCTGGGTACTGTCAGACATCAAGGAGCAGTGTATAAATCTTCAAAAATATTATGTACCACAGGAAATCCAGATGGAGATTAATTCAAAATTATATTGCAAATCACTAAGGATAAATTCAATACTGACATTATGGAGGAATGTTTTTTTTATTACTACACAGGTTCAAATTATACTGGAGTGACTTTTTGATATAAGAGTTACGATCATGTTCAAACAATTTATGTCTGTAAACAATTTATTTTTTATCATAAATCTCCATCTGGAGTTCTTCTTGTACCTGGTATTTTGAAGATTTCACTGGTTCCACTATAGGAAATGGCATATCCAACAGTTTTGTTGGATTTCATGACAGAGTGCAGGAAGACTGGAAGCAAGCAGTGAGTCTGACTACAACTGGAGCAAAACGAAGGAGTACCTGCTTCATCTGAAGTAAGAATTTTGTCATTTGAGTGAGATGAATTATAGGTCAGCTCTTCATTTAAAAGTTCTGCCATTTGCAATATCCAGATATTTTCATTGATCAGTTAGTCAGTAAATAGGATGAATAGTGCTACATATCTATAAATAAGATGAAGCCTTGAATTAAGTCAACAGACCCACCTCAAGAGCCCTACGAAGTACTAACTGAAATTCTGAGACTGTTACATACTGGTAAAACAGTGTATTATCTGTGCAGCCTTCATCAGGATCTAGCTCTATTGTAATACAGTATGAGGCATGTCTCTCATTCTGCCATTCAAAACGTTAGTGCTGAAGGGAGATGTTACCTTTATTTACTGCTAAATTACATTTGGAGCCATAAACTTGTAATAACTTATGCTATTTTGTATTTTGAAACTTACAACATTCACTGTACTGAATTTCCCTGTGTTTTGTATTCACTCCCATGTCTTTTCATGTGTGCCACACTTTTCTCACTTGTCATCCATTCTGAAGACAAAAGAATATGAGAGTTATGTTGGAGCAGGTCAGTTAAGAACAGGGCCTGTGTATTTCAGAAAGCATAATCAGAGTTTATCCTCCCTTTTTCTTTCTATTTTGGGATTCATTGATTAAAACACCACAAAAATTCACAGTGATGACTTTTAAGTCATTTAATACATGAAGATCACTTGCTTTTAGTATTAGACTAGGAAAGGTACAGGATTTTGTTTTTAAAGGGTCAATTCTAAAAAAAAGCACAGACAGAATCAACAAAAGAGATTACCAGTATATATCGTATACTTCAAAGCAAGTGTAGCATGAAGGCCTGAGGCCCCAAAAATGGTTACAGAAGAAATGAAAATAAAGTTTGATTTCACTACAGCTCTAGTTATTTCTGTGAGTCAGCTACTGGCAGAAATATAAAAATGAATTCCTGTAATTTAGAATGATACAGAAGGGGTGAGTTGAGAAAATGAGTGCGAAGAGATGATCCCAGTAAAATTGCAGAAATTATGTTTTCTTCCCAGACTCCTGATGAGCTAACGCTGACTCAGTACTTTATTTATTCATTCACTAGTAAAGAATGCGATAACATAAATACAGCTGAGTCTGTTATACCTACAGTTTCCTTCACTGTTTTCTAATCCTTGTCTGGCTGCTAGGCAAAATGCTTCCTGACAGTATTCTGGTGGGCAGAAAATTGCTCAGAGGAATTTTCATGTTAACAAAATGCATGCGTTACCACTCGTTTCAAGAATATTTCAATAAAACTGTCTTACATAGTTGCAGGATTGAATGTTCTTGGATAGTCAATGATCAAATGTAAAACTTTTATTTTTTGTTATCGTTGTTGTTTTTGTTTGTTTTATAGACAATTCACAACTAGCTCACAGGCTTTGTGAACGAAATGGTCAGATGTACTAGCGATGAATATATTTTGGAAGATGCATTGCTCTGAATCGTATAGTACCGAATTCAGTTCATGCTACATCTGATTCAGTAAAAAAAAATAAAATTGAGAGACGCAGATGCAAAATCAGTATCGAACAGGTTTTGAAAATGTAATCCAGACTGTCAGTTTAAGCAGACAAAATACATGCATGTTGTGTAAAAAAAAACAGCAAAACATATTCATGTCTAGGCCTCTAATACAGATTAACAGAACATATCATCTATGCAACAGGGTAATGTGAACATCACAGTACAAGATTTGTGATTACTTTATCCATTCATATATAATATGTCCAAATGTTTTGAGAAACTAACCTAAAAAGTATGTTACACCTACATGGAGAAATATTGCAGTATGAAATCACATTCAGGTGATACTCCCAAAAGCTCCCCCCTCAAAAAAGTAGAATGTTTCTACCCCATTATTTTCAGTGTGAGCATGGTTTCATGGCCAGCAACAGTTGCTGGCCAGGAAACCATCTAAAGCAACATGAACACCTGCAGACATGTGCATCTGTTTACCTATAGGCAAATTAGGTATGTGGGATTGCGCAGAAAGCCACAATGAGTACCAGGGTTATTAATAAAGCAATGTATATAGCTGCAACACATTGCATGAAAGTGTATACAGTGCAGAGTATTGTGGAAACCTGTTTCAGGCATAATGAATAAAAGTTGTGTAAATGATCAGTAAGGGTACATACACTGCATTATAAATAAATAGGCAGGGGAAGTGTGTGTACTGAAAAGGGACACAGATGAATTGTAGGAATGAACACATGGGAAAGGACAGGTGAAACATGGTAATGTACAGTGGATGGGGTATGTCAATGAAGACAGTTGTAGCATGAACATTAATCACACATTGACATGGTGCAGCACGGACTGCACAGTTGTGTATTTATGTGACTGTCACACAGGCTGGTATATCAATGGAGAAAATTATTTGTGATATAAGCATCCTGGCATGAACAATGGAGAGGACATATATCAGGGATAGCATATACAATAGGGTTAGGTGCATATGGTGAAGCTTTGCAAAATGAGTTACCTGAATATGAATGCGATGTTAGCATAGGTCTCAACCAAGTGGGACATAGTAACAGGCTAATGGACAACAGTAGACAGAAGCACATATAATCATCAGCAATATCAGAAGAATATCATTAGTAACCCCATGTCTTTGACATAACATATGTGATTGCAAGTGATCATAGATGGTTCTGCAAGAATACACTTGTACAACTATTATGATTTGTCAGTAATCTCTGAGGGGAATCAAACACAGCTTCCTCAAAATTTAACATCTGACAGAAGTGTTAGGATGGACACTGTTACACTTATATTTGAAATTACGAGCAATCCTGGCTAGTTGACAGGTGTGCCTGGCATATATATGGCACAGTTCACACTGTCATAAATGTAACCCCTGCAATCAATGTTGCCAATCAGTTATGTATTTACTGTGTGCATCACAGGAGCACTTATCACACATGCATCTTGTATAACACCCTGAAGGGATTTCTGCACTGTCATACCCTAATGTTTATGCACCAAAAAAATACTTAGGTATGGCCAATAAGATGTGTGGGAGCTCACTGTGGCAAAAGTGGTACATTGAGTAACTCATCCCTGGAATATGTGTTGGGAGGTACATACAAAAGGGTACATTGTACTCAATTACTGGTATGATGAGAGCTGAGACAATGGAACTATACTGTCCTTTGATGTGGATGTCCCACACATACTCAGAAGTTGTGTTAAATACAAGATAGTAGTCACCACTGTGGGCACATACTGGTGCATGTTATACATACCATCTACCTGAGTACACGTGTCACATACCACTTGGCCTGCTCATAAGGAGTGTGTTCTATGTATTGTAATTATCTTGTGTATTTGCTTTCATAATGGAACTAATCCCCCCATGGTTTTTTCATCTACCATGTCCCCATGGCTGTGGTAGCAATTGATACTGTCTGCATTATACCATTACCACACTGGGATGCAATGATTGTCCACAATTTGCAGTCCTCCACAAAGCTGATTGGAGAAAGGATGTATAAGTCAGTTTTCATGTCTGAGACTTAAACAGTGGACAGGAAAGGGCCTGGCACAGAGCCCTGAGGTACATACCTGGTCACTGGACTCTGGATAGAGGTGACTTCACACACCACAACATATTTATCTCTCGCATATGTGATCCAGTTGTCTACCCACTTGGTGATGTTGGTGTTTATGGCCACTTGAGACAGTTTCTCTGTAATACCTGACTGTGAATTTGTGTCACATGCCTTGGCCAGGTCAAGTTACACAGGATGATAGTGTTGTCATCATGCATGCCCTTGGAAACCTCCTTGAAGACAGTGAACAGATGTAACAGAAATGATGTAGCCTTAACAAATCAAATATGGGTTTGGTACGTAGTCGATATATTACCTGTGTCCTTTAAGAGAAGGTCCATGATGACTCCTTGTCCTACCTCACAGATGAGGAGAATCAGGATGGGTCTATAACGCCATCATTAGGTGATGGTCCCCCAGTCAGAAAGATGCATGTTGCTGCACAACACTGTATGAGAATGTAAACTGTCTGTAGCTGTGTTAAGGTACAGATCAAACTGTGTCTGGTAGGTCAGGTTTTAAGGCAACTGTGATGTTGTCAGGGCCTATTGATTCTGTGATATTAGCTGTAGAGAGTGCACAGATGAACTACCCTCCTGAGAATAAAAACTGAGTAATACTTGCATGTATATTTTGGCTGGTGGCCAGTAGCAACAGGGGGTGACATGTGAGACAAACTGTTAGCTAGCAGATTGTCTATTACCTCTGCTTGGGTATGTTGGTGGCATCCAAACACAGATCTGTGCTTAGTTGTGTATTCCACTAAATATTTGATATGTATTGGAATAAATGATTTGTGAAAAGATCTCCAAATACAACCTTGGTCATTCATCACATTCCACAAACTGTTGCTATGCACCTAGTAGTATAACTGTACCAATGTCATGTACTTACCTCACTTGCACAACAAATGCCTACATGTGTTGCATTGGCAAGCTGTGTTTGAGAGGCTTGATGTAATTTCAGGACACATTACAGATCAGTTGTTTGTGGCTCATGCGAAACATTTCCTGATACAAATGCTAACAGTCATACAATGGTACTGCTGACCACTTTAATAATCCTTGAGAGTGGCAATACAACTGCACATACAATGAATTCCATAAAGTTGCAATTGCATCAAAACATGTGATACATTGGTTTGTATATCATAACATAACATGTGTATGATACAAGATTTATGTAACCATGAAATAAATATGAAGTAATACTGATGTTTGTCACAGAATATTTAATGATGTTGTGTAGACACATGCACACCTGTGCCATACTGCAAGTGTCACTGTGATGGTAGAATGTTAACTGTGTAGAAGGTTCATCTGCTCCACTACAACATGTCTTAATATGCCAAAAATATACATGAATTCATATCATACCATCTCAACAGTTCTCAGAAGATATATTACTACAGCTGTCATAGAAGGAGCATGTACGCAATAGCAGTGGTAGCCATCAATACATTATCTCACATCACAGATTGTAAGACCCTCTTGTAGCCATACTGTACATCCACACCTCAATATAGCACATATCAGCGACAGCAACATTGACATGTCAACTGTTCATAGGGTCATTATTAGGCTAACGGCCAACATCACATGAAATCCTAGCCATGAAAAAATTCTCTATATCTGTAAAATGGAAGATAGTAGGACTATTGTACATATTTGTATATTTGTTAGATTACATTACATCCTGCCACTGTCCATATGGAACATGTGCATCACACCATGACAGAATTAGAAATCACACACGCAGTGGTCTGGAGACGGCTTGCAAAGGCTCATGTAAGGACTCTGCCTCATGATGTGTGTATGCGTATTTGACATGAGGACATCCTCCACTCCTCTGCAGGAAGGATATCATGTGGCCAGAGGAAAAAGGAGGATGGTGAATACATGGTGCTAGGGGAAAGGTTCCTCGAGTGGTAGTGAAATAAACAGTGATTCCAAAGATCATACTATGACCATAATGTATCACCAAACACACACATAGCAGTAGACTGGGTCTGATTTGAACCTTACAGCTGTGTATGCATAAAAGATGAATGCCATCTAGTGTCATAGTAACAACATTATATATGTCTGAGTGTAACACTGTCATGTTACAATTTATGGAGTATGATAGCATTATTGTATGCTGAGAAAAACATATTGATAGGAATGTAGGACATACACGTGGAGTCACATCCCTGTGTAAAATTGTCTCAAAAGTGATAGGTGTATGTATAGACACACAAGTTGCCTGCTGTCCGATTAGAACCCCTACATGTGTAGTAAGGTAGCTTGAAAACGCAGCAGTTAATGTTACTGCTACAGCACAGGTCTGTCTTGAATGCTGTCAGAGTGCATGTTATACAAGATGACATCACTGTATGCTACAATGAGATGTTCAGAGTAGGGTTTCAGATAGCTGTGGACTCACATATTGTTGAAAAATTGTCACCATAGTGACTGCAGTGAGAATAGAATCCCTACCTAAGTATTTCCAAATCACAGTACTTACTGCAAGCAACATAGCACAAGTCTGGCTTTTATAGTGCCAAACAACACTTTATAAGTGATGACATCAGCACTGTCTGGGGAGAAGAGGATGGTAATAGCAGTGTCCCACATGCAGGTGTAAAATGGTCTCCTCAATGTCAACCAACTGAACAAATATGTAGCAATTGACTGAAGTGAGAACAGAACCCCTATCTAAGTAGACCAACTAGAGAACTCAGTATTTAATGCAAGCACCACAACACAAGTCTGGCTTTTATGATGTTGGATAGCATGTTACAAGCAATGACATCAGCAGTGTCTGGTGAGAAGATAATGGTAATAGCAGTATCCCACATACAGGTGTAAAATGGCCTGCTGAATATCAACCGAGTAAACAAACACACACACACACACACACACACACACACACACACACACACACACACACACACACACACACACACACACACCAATTAACTACAATGAGAACTGAACCCCTACCTAAGTATACCAGCTAGAGAACTCAGTATTTAAATCAAGTATCACAGGATAAGTCTGGTTTGCAGAGCATCAGACAACACTTTATAAGTGATGACATCAGCAGTGTCTGGTGAGAAGAGGATAGCAATAGCAGTGTCCCAAATGCAGGTATAAAATGGTCTATTGAATGTCAAACAACTGAACAAACACACACACACACACACACACACCAGTTGTCTTAAGTGAGAACAAACCCCTTACCTAACTAACTACACTGACTAGAGAACACAGTATTTAATGCAAGTGCCATGGCACAAGTCTGGCATTTATAGTGTTGGACAACACTTTATAAGTGATGACATCAGCAGTATCTTGTGAGAAGAGAATGGTAATAGCAGTGTCCCACATCAGGTGTAAAATGGTCTCTTGAATGTCAACCAACTGAACAAAGATACACCCAGCCACCCTAGTTGACTGCAGTGAAAACAGAGCTCCTACCTAAGTACACCAAGTTGTGACGTCAGTGTTTAACACAAGTGCCACAGCACAAGTCTGATATTTACAATGCTGCAGGACAATTTAAAGTGGATGACATCATCATTGGATGTTTGAGAGAAGATGTTGTGAGGCCTCAATTAAATGGATATGTAGGCATGTACAACTGTCAAAATATTGATATTCTCTGAGATTGAACTGATGACTATAAACTACACAGTTATGTTCTTCTGACTAGATAGACACACACAGGTTGACTACAGTAAGACTAGAACCCTTACCTAAGTAGGTAACCAGCTACAGAATATAGTACTTAACACAACCACCACAGCACAAGTCAAGAAGTTTGCAATAATGTCATGCAATTTCTAGTGGATGACATCATCACTGAATGTTTGAGAGAAGATATTGTGAAGCCTAAATTAATTGGATGTGTAGGCATGTGGAACTGCCAAAATATTGATGCTCCCTGGGATTGTAGTGATGACTGTAGAATACACAATTACATTCTTCTGACAAGACAGACACACACAAGCTGACTGCGGTGAGATTAGAGCCCCTACTTAACTAGGAACACCAGCTACAAAACTCAGCACTTAACCCAAGCACCATGGCAAAAGCCTGACTTTTACAATGTTGTTGTACAATTTATAGTGGATGACATCATCATTAAATGTTTGAGAGAATATGTTGGGAAGCTTATACAAAATGAATGATTAGCCATGTATGACTATCAAAATTTTAAAGTTCTGCATGTTACCAGATCAATGATTGTGCAAAGTGTAGCATTTGCTGTTGTTTTCCAATGTACAGATATACTTTAAGAGACAGCTTTACAAATTATATAGAAACAGCTGTCCACATTACTGCAGGTATTGGAACATCTGCATGTGTATTGTTAGTATAAAGATGTATATGGTATACAAAATGTATTTTTACATATTTCTGTAGTGTAGTTGATATATTTGGGAACAAGTACTGAGAGACCATGTTTTAAGTGCATGGATGCAGTTAACACATGACTACAGTGTAAATATGTGTTCTTTCCTTAAAATGTGCTTCCCTGTGGTTGTGTTTTTACATATACTTCATGGGATAAAGAGTAAATGGGCAGTAAACATAAGTAATATATGATATTGTGCACTACCGAGCAGCTGGTTTACACAATTGATAGCAAAGTGTTTGTGAATGCAAGATATATATTCAAGGACTCTTACTTGGACTTGAGAAATACTTATCCATACTGGTTATGGTAGACACATCTAACAGACACTATGATGTACATAAATAGTTCATATTGGAAATGTGTCATAAATTGTCTAACCTTCAAAAAGTATTTATAGTGCTTACCCCATTTCCACATAGTTAAGCGACAAGCAAACATGGGCCTCTGCTTCATTGATAAAATTATGAAATTTCTATTGGTTTGCTTACCTCCACTCAAACACACTAAGTGAAGAGATGTGGCAGTTAGCACTATGGGTAATACTGAGTGTAAGAAACACAGCTGTTGATTAGCTGACTCTTTATTTTTTTATTTTTTGAAACTAAGGTTGCCAAGCAACATGAATGGACTGCTTATGTGAAGTGAATACATTAGTAGTGGTTTCTCTGTTTTGTACTGACACTTGGTGTAGGAATACCACAACACATACATTGCTGTCTGTGACTTTGGCACTTTGATAAACTATACGTACCTAGGCTGGCTGGATCTCTACTCTCATTGCTGTAAGACCTAGTTGTTTTAAAATGTATAAAGCTAGCTGGATTCCTACTCTTATTGCCTGAGGTCTTAGTCATTTATTTTAATGTAGTCAATTCGCTGCATCTGTGAATACTTCGCTGAACACACTATAATTGATTATACACTGCTGTTAATCATTAATGTACATTATACTCTGTGGACCTTAAGTCTACTGTCATTTTAAATGTTGTGGTTGCTGTTATGTAAGTAGAACCATGTTAAGCTGCCTACTTTAAAATTGTCATGTGAAAATATTGATGTGGATACTGTAAGGTGGTATTTTACCTGTTCTTAATGTAGTTATTATACTGATATATACTTGTTCTTAATTTAGTTCACTTTTCTCTACATACATGCTGTTCTCCTAGATTGATATCACATAGTCCATGATGACTGTAGTTATTGCTTCAATAAAGCTGATGGTTTGATGGACATACCTTACTGCTACACTGCTCTGTTTAGCATAGTGAGAATAAGTATATCTTGCAGTATTTTTAGCCTGTGTTTGATTTCTAACCTCTAGTCTACTTTCTAAACAGTTACTATTTCCATACTGCTAAGAATGACATTTTTGAGTCATTGTTTTGTTTCTATTGCAGTACCCTGTTGAATTCCCTCGTGAGGCATCCTATCAAGTATTTACCTGTCTGCAATGTCCTATTCCACCAAACAATTCTTGTGACTGTGGACCCCTCAAGAGGCAATATTCTGCAGTGTATATTGGACTTTTTCCATATTGCTCTGCTTGTGTGGCAATAATTGATTAGGGTTTTACTTAGGGAGTGCACACTACTGGAGGCCCCCCTTTAATCTTGCAGAGATACAAACTTTACAGTGAAACTTATATGTTTAACTTAATTTAAAGGGTTAAACTCTGCTATACCTGGGTAACTGACATGACTGATTGTTTTTGGCTGTGCAGTTGTCCTTGGCTCAGCACCGCTCGTATTGTTCTCGCTCTGCTTGGGTTCACTCTGCTCCCCTACCCTACCCCCATTCTCACCCACCCCAAAGCAATCAAATTTATTTTAACCAAACCACTCCCACTCAACTTGTCCTACTAATCATTAAACAGACCAATTAACTCCCTTGGAAACAATACCACACCAAGTTGTATCCCATACCTAACTATTCCATCTAATTAAAAATCAGTGTTATCACATTTATGATCTTACAACTACTACTACCAAAAGCCTTATCTCCCAACTATCTCAAGGGACCACACAACATAACTATATATATCTCTCTGTGTAATACTTATTAAATAGTCTCTCCCTTGAACTACCTTAGCAATGAAACTAGTACTGCTATATGTAAAGTTGCTCATGTTACTTACAATGACTGCCCATTTAACAAACAGTCATTTTCAACTAGTGTCTCTCTATGCTACTCATAAAACTACATTTATCCACTATCCATATTTACATAACACATCTTAATATCCCCAGCTGTCTTAAACATTACCAAATCACACCTAATAACTCACAAATTAACTAACCTAAAACATGATTCAAAAAGCTCTCTTTTCAGACATCATAAACATATATTAAAATATCTACAGACACCAGTAACTACCACTGCAAAACTTATAGTTAGTGGTGACATACACCCAAACCGAGGTCCAAGCAACAAAAAACACTTGTCACCTTTAAACACAACATATATTTAATCTTCCATACAATGGCTCTGATTTGCTACTTCTAAATCTTAATCTTAGAAGTGTAGTCAATAAGATCCAAGAACTGCATGTCACTATATCCCTTTACTCCCCAGATATTGCTATCTTAACATAGACCTGGCTAAAAGCATACATTACAGATAATGAAATTATGCCAACAGGTTACAACATTCTTAGAGTAGACAGAAAGGAAAAAAGAGGTGGAGGTGTAGCGATACTATTCAAGGACAACCTGATGCTGCTACCACTTAATCTTACAATAAACCCAAATAACATTGACATCTTATCAACTAAGCTACAAGTTAACCATAACAAGTACATAACCATTGTAGCCATCTATGTCCCACCCGACAACCATATCTCTATAATAGAAGACATTCTCCAGTCTATATCTAAGTCCATATCTCAAGAAGCTATCAGCAATTTAAATATAGACTGGACAATGTGTACATCACATAACCCAAGCAATCATATCAACCACTACGGCTTTACACAACTTATCAAAACTCTTTCTAGGATAGACAAAACATCAAACAGACAATTGATACTAGTTTGGACATTGACAAACAAATCACACCTCTACCAATATGTTGGCTGTCTACTTAATGGACATTGACAAACCACACCTTTACCATTATGCTGGCTGTCTATCTGGCAGTCTCAGTGACTATATGCCAACCTATCTATTAAGGCAGTATGTCAATCCTATCAAAAATACCACTTTTTGTCAAATCCTTAGTAAGAAAAACTTCAAGCCCCAACATTTAATAAGCATACTAAAAAATTGTAACTGGTCCCCACTTAAGAATCTGCCCTTAGACAATGCAGTAGAATATTTTAATATCACCTTCCTCAACATTCTTAACAGCTTAGACCCTCCTAGAACAGTTCACACAAAGGATAATTGTACACCACGGCTAATTAAAGAAAATAAAAGGCTCCTTAAGCTAAAGGACAAGACTTGGCAATTATGGTGCACTTGTAAAACCCAAAATAATTGCATAGCTTTCCAACAAATTAGAAATAAGGTAAAACATCAAATCAACCTCAACAAAAAGACTACTACACTAACTTACAATGGAAGCACCAACAAAATCCTCAAAAATTTTGGAGCACAATCAAAACCATCCTTCACCCAGGACAAAACTCAACCACTCCCCCCAATATACCAAACTACATTGGAACCATTGCAGAAGAATTTAATATGTACTACACAGAATGTATTTTATCCCTAATAAAAAATAATAACTCTGATCCAACATCACCTCCAAAACATTCCA
Organism: Protopterus annectens; assembly: GCF_019279795.1. Classification (NCBI taxonomy): domain Eukaryota; kingdom Metazoa; phylum Chordata; order Ceratodontiformes; family Protopteridae; genus Protopterus; species Protopterus annectens. Next base: position 916,757,253 of record NC_056737.1, read on the forward strand.
ATAATAAGAACTCCTCTTTCTCTTTCTAGCCCATCTCTACAGCTACCATACAGAAGCTACTAAAGAAACTCAAACCTACCACAGTAGCAGCAGATAAACTGCCAGCTGAATACTTAAAATTATCAGCTGAAGCCATATACTCTCTAGTGTCAATTCTTATAAATAAATCTATTGCAGAACGATAGATCCCATCAATATGGAAAACTGCTCACATAATCCCCCTACATAAAGGCAGCATCTCAACAGAACTCTCAAATTACAGGGCCATCTCCATACTGTCCTCACTATCAAAATTCCTTGAAAGATGCATCCACTCTCAACTTTGCCAATACCTTACCACCCATACCCTTCTACCCAGCTCTCAACATGGATTTAAACCTTATCACAATACCACAACTGCTCTTCTTAGCTTCACTATTACCACCAACCAACATAGAAATGAAGGCAAAATAGTTCCTGCTGTCTTCCTTGATATGTCCAAGGCCTTTGACATGGTTTCCCACCACACATTACTAACTATTCTTTCCAAACTGAACCTTAACCCCTCCGCTCTCCTATGGTTCCATAGTTATCTAGACAGTTATCAACAAGCAGTCACATTGCAACATGACCTCTCCCCCTTCTTCCCATTACATTAAGAGTACCACAGGGCTCAATGCTTGGCCCTCTACTTTTCAGTATCTTTGCAAATGACCTTAGTACTGCTATTTCACTAGCTTCCAATATGCAGATAACTCAACACTTATATGTGCTGCTCCTACCCTTCAGCACCTCCAAGGCATAACCCAGAAGTCCTACTCTGATACTGAATTATGACTACCAAAATCCCAGTTCACACTTAACCCCAAAAAAACTAAACTTATGATCTTCCAGGCTACTAGATCCTCACCCACCCCTACCACCTTCTTTATTACTGCTGACAATAACACAAAAATCATCCCTGAACCAAAAACAAAATTATTAGGTGTAACAATGGACAATAACCTAAGATTTGATCTTGATATATCACAATCACGAAAGTTCATAAGAAATGGGTATCTTATACAGGAATAAAAATACCTGACTGATACTTCTAGGATAGTTATTTCCAGAACCCATCCCCTGTCAACCTTGCTGTATGCCTCCCCATTTTTTATTAATCTTAAAAAGACAGATTTAAAGAAACTTGAAATATGCTATAACAATACAGGAAAATTTGCTACTGACTGTCCACATCGAACACACTACTGTCACTCCTTAAAAAACTATCCTGGCTAGACCTACCACAACTACTATCCCACAATCAGCTTATCATGACATACAAACTATTACATCAGTCTGAAAAAAAAACAACTCTGTTAAACATTCTGCAACCTTATTCTACTATCCGCAGTCTAAGATCTAAAAATAAATCACTACTACAAGTGAGCAAATCCACCGAGACTACTGGTGATTCCCCATACTCCCATTATGAAGCAAAAGTCTGGAATTCACTTCCTCTTACTATTACAACTACTATCAATACCAATCAGTTTAAAAATTCCATTAAATTTTTCCTTAACGACTCTTGGCTTTGTACTTGTACTAATCCAGACTAAGTGACTGTACGATTGCTTGCTCTTGCTATTCCAGCTCTTTCTGACTACTAGCTATACTTAAGCTTATTTAACATTTCGTAAATTTACCTGGATTACTACTTTAAAACACCTGGATATACTGCATCTCTGTAAAATTGTCTTCTGCAATATGTATATTGTCATAAAAAAGATATTGACTATATTGTAAAATTTTGTAACAAGTTGTTATGTACTTTTATGTTACATGTGGAGCTTTTCTCCCTGTGCTTCCACTGAAAATGTGTCTTTACCTAGTCAGACTTCACAGTAACCAAATATAAAATAAAATAAATAAATAATAAATTATCCATAGTTCAAATCTCCTGTATCTAATACTTTTAAATATGTATGCATAATGTAATGAAATAATTCTTTATTCTATTTTCATAGTGTGTTACCTTAGTGCAGCATGTTTAAGCAGCATTGCATGGAGATAACTGCACCACTGAAGAACTGTTAATCACTGCTAGGCATTGGTGTACAATGGCAAACTCTGCACAAACAGAGAGGAAAAAAAGTGAAGGGATGCATTGGGTTGTTTTCACTTATGTGTGTTTTGTGTGATTCTATTTTTTGACCAGATTAAAGTTGTTAAAATGGGATAGATTGGAAAGTAATGAAATGGGGGCAAGCAGGGGGAAGAACAAAGGGAAGGCAATGTAGGAATGTGCAGGAAGGAGAAAGGAAAGAACCATAACTATCCACTTCTTCAATAGTGTAAAATGAAAATATGTATAGAATATTAGCTGAATTTGGATTATCACCTCGATAAAGAGGGGTGACAATAATGCAATCATGCTGTATAGCCAATTGGGCTGAATCAGGTGTGTTGAGAAGACACCTTTGCAAAGTGGAGAGCTATGTATGGGACAATTTGTTTTGTAAGACAGGTAACCATTTTTTATTTTTTACTTTAGTAAGAGAGGAATGTTGGGTAAGGCACATAGGTATTTCTAGGTCAGGTAAGTAGGGTAAGTGAGGAGGTGGATGCAGAAAAACAGGGCAAACAAGATGAGACATAGGGAAGGTGAGAGACACAACAGGTCAAGGGATACCATGATTGGGGATAGGGAAAGGACATTGGATGCCCATGCCCATCAAACATGGGGACAGTGAGAATTTAATCCTCATCCACCAAACTGTCATGACTTCCCCCTTATTCTGGTGGCTGTTGGAGTGCTTGACACCTTTGTTTATGTACAATAATAGAGAGCATCCTCTCCATCTGGAGTAGGAATGCACCAGTGGTGCTGTGCATGACTGTATGCACCAAGGCTGGCATCTTCTGGTGGGCGACAAAACCCCACCTCTGTCACTATTCCCAGAGGGTACCACTGCACCAGCTGCCAGGATAATGCTAGCTGATGTGGAAGGCCCAGGTAGTGCAGGGACAGCAGAAGCAGTACTGTCAGGTTGGGTCCCAGATGTGCTGGGAGTTGTTGCAGACACTGGTAGAGCAGTGGCAGGCTGTGTCACAGTGGTTTGCCTACCTCCCTGTGCTGTACAGCATTTTGTGAGTTGTCAGAAATTGATGGCATCAAAACATTGTGACCACACATATAAAAATAAAAAGAGAGATAAGGGTTGAGGTGGGGAAAAAGATAATTAGTACCATCATATCTGACATACAATGAATTACTAAAATCAAAAGAATTTATTTCTAGTTTTACATTTAAGTATACTTAACTACAAACTATAACTAATGATTGCTCAAAGTAATCCTTACAATGTGCAAATATTGCACATATGCTTGGTCAAGTTAACAGCAGGGCATTTATGCCACTTCTGCTAAAATTATTATGTAATATTTTTAAATGATTTTTACTATATATTTGTTACTTGTGGCATTTGAATCCACAATGTCTGACTACAGTATTAGACTCAATTCCTACAGTTAACTTGTGCTACAGACTCAAGCATCTATGCCTGATTTTACAGTTAGGATATGCATACTTAATTTGCTACTACTGTATAGAAGAACAATACTTTAGATAAAATAATAGTTATGTTGTGCTGCATACATACTTCTTGCACCCCTCAGTCTTTGTAAATACTCAGCATGGACTTCCTTATTCACCATTATCTCCTGAATGACTGAGGAATAAAAAGAAAAGAAGAAGCAAAGAAGTGAACAACATTATGCATACCAGTCTTGCCCATATGCACCTATCTAGTTTAAATTTTCTTTATCTGTACTGTGGGATGTCAACAATCCTAAACTCAGCCAGCCACTGGTTGAGTGTATCCTGCTTGTACCTTTTGAGCTCGTTAAAATGGTGCCTGCACTGTTCTTCAGTGTGTGGAATGTCAGTCTCAATGGAGACATCCTTGGCCAGACTATTCCATGCCTCAGACTTGTACTGTGAGCCAGTATAGTCTCCCTGCAAAAGCCTTCAGCTGTGGCATTTTACAAGGAGTCCAATGAAGATTCTGAACTCCTGACCTAGACACCCCACCTTTCAGCCCTAAATTGGGCACCTTCCCTTCTACCTCCAGACATGTCTAGTCAGGGAAAACAGCAATAGTTAACAGTGGTTTCCCAACAATGAATGTTATTGCATTTGCTATTAGTGCACAAACCCAGACAACCATGCCCACCAAGTCTGATTGACATTAAGAGGAGACCAACAATGTCAAACAGAGATGAAAGCAGTTTATGAACTAAGGATAATGTGGCTATTGGCATTTGTTTTTGGATTGTATGCTGCTGTACCTGATAATTGATTTAACTTTTCAAACATGTATTGGGGGGTTGCAATTATAAGATCTGACACATTTTTTGTGTGGCTTTACACACTGATAAAATTAACTTGTACAATGTGGGATTCAAACCTATGCAACATAGACAAAACATATTCTTTTACATAGGTGATTTTTCATCCTTGCCACAGAAGAAGTGCTTGCTTTACATGCTCATTAATTATATATAAATACACATGACAAAGTGAAGGGTTAACCATATATGTGTGCATCCTGACAAGGTCTGGTTCATAAATTCATGTGTACATGAGAATCATTGAAGTCTGAAGTCTAGCCAAAGCCAGAAAAGACAATCATAAATACAGAAACATAACTGTCAGTATACCCTCAGTCATACATATAATTCATACTTATTATTTGTAATTATGTTAACATTATTTTATTTTTTTATAAAAGTGAGTACACAAGCATTACTCTGGCTCTCAAACTGTGCAATTAAACAACCAGAATTGTACTGATAACCACAGTTGCAGATGTAATATATCTCTGATATCCTGATATCTGATATCAGGGCCCATGCTATAGATATTCATTCTTATGTGTAGGTATTGTTTTACTGTTAATTTTTATATAAAGTAAAGTTGAACATCAGTAAGAAAACTTTGGGTTTAGCTAGATTAGAAACCAGGCTTACCTACACTACAACCCTTAACTTACAGCTGCTGCCACAGGAACACCTAGACACCAGCTGTATATTTTCACATTCATTACTCTTTATGTGTGCTGACCACCGCGCAATGCATCTTAGTGTGTTTACCTGGTGGCAAACCATACAAGATATAATGTATCCATTTTGAAATTGTCTACTGTCTGCAGGTGTTCTGGACGTGCTGGTGTTGTAGAAGATTGCTGACCATCACACAACACCACATAGCAAGTTTGTGCAATGGTAATCAAAAAATGCAACAATCCATCCATTTTTAAAATTGACTACTGTCTCTTTCCGGTGGTCTGCTTCTTGTGTGGGCCATTAGACTGTTACTGTACAAAGGCTAGTGACCTGCAAGAGTGAAAGGCAAAACTTACCTTGTTTTATCCTTCTAAACAGTGTTTATTAGGCTTCATCATTAAAAGACAAATGTGGGACTTGAACCATGATATACAGATAGTATATACTGTGTTTCATCATGTTTACCAGGCATACTACACACACTGTTTATTTGCAGGTGTAATTTAAGCAGTCTTTATCACAGATATATGTTACATGAAATGTATTTGATTTATCCATTTCACTGTGTTTGTGCTAAACTATGCACTGCACAAATATTGAAAAAAGCATAAACAACATTAAAAAATAAATTTTAGCATACATTACAGAATTTCCATGTCTGGATTTCAACTGTCACACTAATGAACCTACAAAACACAATAATTGTGTCTTATCCCTCTGCCACATAAACAGCATTGCAACAGGAATGCAAATCATTGTACATGCAAGCAAGTCCCATTTCATCCACAGTATTAACAAGACATATAACACTTGTACACTGTCAGTTGTTTGCACGTGTTAATTACAGATTAAGTGCAATGACTAATCACACAACCATTTATGAGTATTTTTGCAGCAATGCAGCTCTGTCTTCTCTTTGTATTGTGTTCATTCTTTTCTTAAGTGAGCAGTGATCTCAAACATGCAGTCTGTAAGGCATTTTGTATTATTGCCCTTAAAATGCATGAGAATATTAAATGACAATAATATACAGTTTTCAACAAAGGCAGGGGAGTTTGGACATCAGTGAAAAGAAACCAAGAAATATGTGATGCTTGCTTCCATTTAAAACCCTGATACAATTACTTCTACATTTTGTAAATGTATCCTGGTTGGCAGACCAAATGCAGCTAAGGGAGTTTGAATTGTTGTATATTCCTTCTCCCTCCCACTAGTCATTCACAGTTGCAATCCATTAGCAACAAAAACTGACGTAGTGCCTGCACTATGTTTACAGCTGCTACATGAATCAAAAAGTTTGGGATTAAGCAATTCTAATAACTTCACACCTTATTTGCATCTTCACTATGCTCTGAGACATGAGTCTACACCATAACAAGGTAACCGTACAGCTAGGGAACTTGAAGGTAAGAGGACTTGTGTATTTGTAGAACACAGAGGAGTGACATTCCTTTAGATTTATTTACACAGAAGGCTTCTGATGTTGCTAAGGTATGCTTGTATTTTCCAGGTACATGCTAGATTTGTTCACATGTTATGAAGAGAACTGTTATATATATGCATTAGAGGATTAAACTGTTATCTGTATGCACTTCTTATACTTAACTGTTGGCATAGGCATTTTTGTAATGCATTAACGTTCACAGATAGACAGCCTTATTAATTGTCATTACAAGTGTTATTGTTAAAACTTTTTAAAACTGGTTACCTTGCATTCTTTTCTATCTTCTTCCATGGCAATTTAAAGTACTATATTGTCAATGACACAGGAGAGAAATGCTTCTGAGGTAGCCCATAGACACCACCAGTGGAGTGCTGGACACAGCTAGAGGTGCCTAGCAATTATATACAATTTACTTTTGAGTTGTACATGTGTACACATTTTTGTGAAAATTGTGTGGAAAGCATTTATAACAGGTGAATAATGTGTTATTCCTTGCATTCTACAAACTTTAATTTTCCTGTTGTTTTGGGAGTGGCGGAGCCAAGTACTATTTGTGTGTTTCCACATCACAAGTTGGATTTCAAGAATTTTGCTCTTGTAATTGCATAGTCATCCTGGTATTTCCGTGGGTGTACAGGAAAAACTGTATATATGTAATCAGTGGCATATTGTAGCATAGCCTTTAGGAACTGATGTAGGATCCTGGATGCTGATGTCTCTAATATCCCCAGCATATGACCCATTGGCCTCTGAAAGGTTCCTGTAGCTAAAACTCTAAGTGATACACATACCTTAGTCTCCACAGGTATTGGTTCCTTTCTTTTTGCCCTTGCTCTCAGTTGTGGATGACAGAGGTTTCAGAGTTCCTGTAGTTTGTCTCTATCTACCGTATAGCACTCTACAATTTCCAGATTATGCAGTCCATGGTAAGTTAACAAGGGGTCTAAATACCCTTCTCCTTCTTGGCCGGGGTCTATTTCAAGCAGTAGCAGCAGCACAAACTTGTGCCTGTTGCACATACATAGTTATAACAGCAACTGCACCCCCTAAAAGAATTTCTTTGTAGAGTACCTTCCATGGCCATATTCCAGTAGGTTTTGGAATTCACAGAGAAAACCTGTAGTGAGTACACATGATTGCTTTACAGTTTGTTGAATAGCTCCTCCATCTTGAATTTGTTGATTAGCACATAATTCAGCTGTTTATGCTGTAATCAGCATGCCACGATGTTTACAGTGTTTGTGTGGCTCTACACACCATGAAGAGATGCTTACTGAATACAAAACAGTGCGCTTTAGTGGGTCGCATATGCTTTATTGAATCTGTACCATAGTATGTATAATGCCTAGTATTTGAAGAGGAGTTTAAAATCAGATGTACATCCAGAAGCATTGGCTTTTAGGAAAAATTGTCTGAAGGAATGCATGAAGAAGAAAAAGGATGAGCTCAGTAAGGAGATGCCCTGTTAACATATTAACATAACAGAACATTTGTCCAAACAGGAATAGTCAATTTTAATTACTCAGTTCCTGTATATTCTTAAATGTTACACAGTGATTTAATTGAAATTGCAAGACTGCTGGACTAAGGAGGTTTCTTCTTACCCCTCTGCTTGCGTGTTGTCAGACTAGGTATATTTAGAGATGGGGTGTGGCTGTGCTTCAAATACCAGGGGTGGCCCGTGCTATTGGACTGCCAGACTGCAGCCCCCTCAAAACAAAAAGAAATTAAAATAAAAAAAAAATGTTTTAAAATTTCGCGCATGCGCAGTAGTCCCGACTACTGCGCATCTATGCGCATGCTCCAGGCAGTCCGGCAGTCCCCATAGGGAAACACAAGGAGACGTCTGTGCACTTTTAAAGTGCACAGACTCGCTGGGATAATGTGTTGGGGCCGGACTGCAACAGCAGCAGTTGGGAATTACAGAACAGTCTCATCAGGAAGGAGGTTTGATTTCAGGGATCTCGTGGGTCTTTGGAGTATTGCGCGGGCAGGATGTACGTTAGCTGGATATTATGGAGAATCGACAGGTAAGTGTATGGTGCTTTTTACTTTTACAATGTATGGTACTTGCTGCTTTTATACTTGATACTTGTTTGAAGGTATGGTGTGTGTGCCTTTATTTACTGTTTGAAGTATGGTGCTTTCTTGTGTGTGTGTGTGTGTGTGTGTGTGTGTGTGTGTGTGTAAATGCCCCAGGTGCTCATGGTGGTGTGGTAGGGAATACCTCAGGCTTGAACCCTGTACCCTGTATGCAGGTGTTAAAGACTTGAGTTCCCTACCCACCACCATTTGTAAAAAATTGCAGATTTTTGCCTCATATTTGATCTGATCTGTTCCTCATAATATCTGTGGTTTGTAAATGTTGCAATGCTTGATATTTGATGGTGTAGTAGTAGCATTGTTGCCTCACAGCTGCAGGTTCTCAGGTTTGATTCTTGGCTGGGGTTCCTTCTTTGTGGGGTCTGTTATCTTCTCCCTGTGTTTGTGTGGGTTTTCTTTTATTTGATGGTGCACTGGTAGCATTGTTGCCTCACAGCTGCAGGTTCTCAGGTTTGATTCTTGGCTGGGGTTCCTTCTTTGTGGGGTCTGTTATATTCTCCCTGCGTTTGTGTGGGTTTGCTTTTATTTGATGTTGCACTGGTAGCATTGTTGCCTCACAGCTGCAGGTTCTCAGGTTTGATTCTTGGCTGGGGTTCCTTCTTTGTGGGTCTGTTATATTCTCCTGTGTTTGTATGGGTTTGTTTTATTTGATGGTGCACTGGTAGCATTGTTGCCTCAAAGCTGCAGGTTCTCGGGTTTGATTCTTGGCTGGGGTTCCTTCTTTGTGGGGTCTGTATCTTCTCCCTGTGTTTGTGTGGGTTTGCTTTTGTGTCCTCCCATGTTACAAAGACATGTCTGCATTATTTCTTCCTGGGCCTCTGCTGAAAATTGTTTTTTTGTTCCAAGTCAGACTGTCCTGATTAACAAATGTTAAATAAAATTGACAGGCATTTAAATTTCAGACTTCAGGTTTCTGAATGTTTAATTCCTTGCATATTTGATGGTGCAGTGGTAGTATTGTTGCCTCACAGCTATAGGTTTTCTGGTTTGATTATTGGTTGGGGTGCCTTCTGTGTGGAGTCTGCATCTCCTCCCTGTGTTTGTGTGGATTTGCTCTGGTGCCCTGTCATTTTACAAAGACGTGTCTGCAGTATTAATCACTGGGTCTCTGCTGAAAATTGTTTTTGTTCTGTCAGCAGTAAAATTGACCGGCATTTGAATTTCAAACTTCATGTTCTTCACAATACATAGTAGCACAACCTTTTTTTCTAGCAATTTTCTAAGTTTATAAGATGAATATTTTCAGTTTGTCCCTATTTTTCGGGCTGTATTGTCCCATTATTGGCTTCGTCCAGGTTTTTGTGCTAAGGTTGACAGCTATGGCAAGAACTGAATTCACTGAATATGTTTGAGGGCTGTATTCCCTCATTACTGGGTTTGTCCAGGTGTTTTGTACTAAGAGGTTGACAGCTATGGTGAGAACTGAATTCACTAAGTGATAGCCATTTAAGTTTCAGTCTTCCTCTCTTTTACAAAGCAGCTGATGTGTGGTATGTTACTCTGACTGTTTTTGCTCAGGGACCTTGGCAGTAAAATGTATGGTGGCAACACAACATTTTATTCTAGCAACTTTCCAAGATTATACAAGCAATGTTTAATGTGTCCCTGTTTTTGGGCTTTTGACCCAATACATTTTGGCTTTTCCAGTTTTCTTGAGCTGCGTTGAGATGCAGTTGAGTATTGAGTAGATTTTACAAGGAGCTGAGAGCTGCACGGGAATAGAAGTTTAGTGCTTTGCCTAGTTAATACTATAGCACAACAGGTTGTGCACTTGCTTTTGATGCAGAAGGCTGTGGGTTCTACTCCCACAAGGGGTGGATGCTGCCGTACTGAGAATGTTCTCCTTGGTGAAGATACTAACTATGAGTCTGTTATCAGTTTGCCATCCATTTCCTCTTGCAATATTATTACTAGCTTATCATTTTTTAATGTAATATAGGCAATTTATTCCTGAGGGGCAACAGACACTTTATTTTTCGATGAAACCATGAAATATAAAGGTGATTGTTAGCAGCAACCACTTCATTAGTTACAGATTTCTTTAATGTGGAATTATTTAGATGACTTACTTCAGAGATTGTGCATATTTACTGATAATGGACTGTAGAATTGTGCATATTTACTGATAAAGGTGGACTGTAGAATTGTGCATATTTACTGATAATGGTGGACTGTAGAAGTCTGAGTAGACTTTTTTATGATAAATGTTCTCAACTGGGCAGTTTTGCCATTATGGGTGCATATGGTTTGTTTCATTGCTTACTGGAAAAATGTTCAAAACAAATTTAAAACACCCTCTAACAAGTGTACTGTATTCTACAAGGAATATAATTTTAGTACAATGAGGAAGGTGTATCAAAGAGCACAGGTATGTTTCATATGCAAGGGGCCTATGATTTGAAAACAGCCCAGAATTAATCTTTATCTGCCGCTGGCAAAATGTATTTTCTTTGAATGTGGGTATCAATGCTGTTTCAATGAATGTGAGTTTCAAGGGCAGAGAAGTTTTAATGCTAAGTTTTCATTGTGAGACTGCATTGCTTTGTTTATCAGATGACTTAGTGTTTGTGCAGTAAAATACAAAATAAAACTTTCAAATGAAGTCCAACTCATCATAGAAGTAAAGCAGTATGCACATTAGTGTTTATGGTAAATGGAGTGAAATAGCCAAGTAATGGTTCATTGGAATGGCTGCAGAGGCTCCATTCAACCATTATTTTGTCAGGGGGGAAGGGCAGCAAACTCAGACAGGCCCAGCTGAACTATACCTCCCAACTGTCCAGATTTTCAAAGAATGAATAGATTTTTGCTTCTTATTTTTGGTTTGTTCTTCATAAAATTTGTAGTTTTCTGACAAATCATTTAGGAATTAAGTCACTAAATAATAAGTTTCAGACTTCATAACCTTCAGAAAAATGCATGTTAAAGTAAGAGCTGTTCTATCAACTGTCTCAATTTATACAAGAGCAATTTTAGTACTGTTTATATGTGCCCCCAATATATTTGGCCTTGTTCAGATTTACTGCATTAACAGGTTGAGAGGTACATGCAAATAAATTGCTTTATAGAATTAGGCATAGCCAACCTCTCAACTGTCCCCAATTTTGGCTCAAAATGTTGCTCTTCCCCCTAATAATCCCTCCGCAAAATAGCAATTTTGGAAGAAAACATGGGGATTTACAATTAAGAAATAACTGTAATAATCAAAGTTATAGATTACTTGAAATGCATGTAGATTCTTTTATTTTGTCAGCTGCTCAAGGTAGCAGTACTAATATTAAAGTGTCCCTTCTTTGACAGGTAGCAGCTGTATTGTGTGTCTATTTTATATTTTTGCATCACATTTTTAGTCCATTTTTCATAAAATTGTGTTTTTTGGCAAATTAGTGACAAATCACTAAAGACTGAAGTTAGAAAATGACAGACATTTGAGTTTCAGATTTTATACCCTTCAGAAAATTCATACTAATGCAAGACCTATTCTATTATCTTTCTAAGTTTATTAGAGCAATATTTAAAAATTGTCCTTATTTTGGGCCTTTGTCCCACTTCTGTGTATGGATTTGTCCAGATTTCTTGCTCTTGAGGTTGAGAGGTATGACAAATGTGTCAGGGCCATCACAGTCAGCCAGAGAGATTTCAAATTGTGACATGCTTGTTGCACCCCACTCCCCATGTAGTGACTCTGGATGTGTCCAAGCAAGGCAAGGAGTAGTTGTATCTACCTTGGATGGGGAGGACACACTGCATAAGTACTACAGTGGCTTTTCATCTGTCCTTGATTTTGCAGAATGGTCTGGTTTCTATCATATTTTTGTACTGTTGATTTATGCTTATTACTCAGATTTATGCTTATTACTCAAAGTGCCTGTTGCTCTGTGTTTAAGTAGCAATGCTTTAATGACCATAAGGTAAGCTTGTCTGAGATCGTAAGATGCAAGTAAGCTTTAATAAGCATACTGCTAAAGAATTGCCAACATTGAAAGCCTTTCTGTTGTTGCCATGCAGAAAATACTTGACTAGATAATGTATAAGCCTTGGGTATTAAAGGACAGGATTCCATTATTTTAAAAAGCTCATTACACTTGTTGGAGACTTCCAGTCATCTCTACAGACTTTACCCGTAAACTAAACAGAATGCCAATCATGTGTGGTCCATAACCTGCACAGTAATCCTTTAAGCAATGTATCTTGAGCTTGTCTCTTGTTTGCTTTTCATTTTTTACTTTTATCATGTTTTCCCCATGAAACAAGTTGTCAGGCAGCAGGTCTTTTTTGGATAAGAAACATTTTTACAAGTGGGGGCATCACATAGATTTCTACTTTCAGCATGTTACTTGGTACTTTAATAAAGCTGAATATATTATAATTAGAAATGCATTGCAAGGAGAAGTGGTTTGAGTTGAGTGCTTCTGGGTTTTTTTATACTTGATTTTGACTGGCATTCCAGTAATGTATTTAAAAAGTAATTTATTTTTTCATGCCTCACGATCTTTTGTTTCCATCTAGATATTAAGTAAGCTGTCATGCAGCCAATGCATTGAAATATTTTTATTCTTCTACACTTATTTTTGTCTTGATTGGACTTTCATAATGATGGTTTGCCACCCAGGGCAGCGTATTTAATTAAAGTTATTTTTTTGTGGTTTTGTGCATAGCTCCTCCCCTTTCTGGTTGACCACACCCCTTTCCCTTGACCCCACCCATTCAGCTGTCTCCTGCAGCCCCCCTGTGATTTGAAGTCACCAGCCGCCACTGTCAAATACACTCTTTTAACTTAGTACAATTAAAATTGATGATAGTTGTTTTTTTTTTTGCCTAGATAGGCAGGGGAACTGAAGCTAGAAAGTGACAACTAAGGAAAAGACAATCGTGGACGGCATTAACATCAGTGTGAGAGGATACATGCTTTCATGTAGAAGTGACATGGAATTTGTTTTTATAGGAAGGGGAAAGATATATAGATTGTTTTCAATGAGAAGGTGGCAAAAGAAAGAGCAGTAATGATAAATTCAGATCAAAATGGACTAATTATGAGAAGGATAGTGAAGAATGGGGTGGGTAATCCTGCTCTACAACTGCTGGCAGCATAGAGTGAGCTTGTCACCATACAGCTCAATCTGCAGTCCTCAAAAACAAGAACAAAGGCACTGGAAAAGTAGGTAAATCCAGCCAAATATCTGAACATCTAATTAGCATAAAATGTGACCACTAAATAGTATATAACTATATCACTTCCTGCTACCCAGAAACACATTTAAACAGCAGAGTGACAAAAATGAGGGAAAATATGCGCACATTATCAAAGACTACAAAGTAAAGTCTGTAGACTTTAATGAACTTTACTGTAAAATTCTACCACACAAAGTCATTTATTTTTGCATGAAAAAGGAGATATAAGATGTGTGTCTTCTTTCTTTAAATTATTTACTTCACGATATGCTGGTCACTTTTTTTTTTCTGCTTAAGGGTCCTCTAAATTTCATGTGTAATGGGGGGATTCAAAAAATTGTGTAAAAGGGTAAGACAGTCCTGAAAATATTGGCATGTCTCCAAAAACAGGAGCATGAGGTACAGGTTAACTCAAGCCTGAAAATAGGAACATTCCTCTAAAATAGAGACAGTTGAGATGTCTCCTTGTGAAAGTGATATAATGACCCCATGCTGATTTAAATGAAAAAGAAAGCACAGTCTAAAATGGCATCCACTAGTGGTTTGTATTGAAGGCAACCCCCCCCCTATACAAGACGCTGTTTTTGCTGCATGCTGCTGCAATTATAATCAGTGCTGAGTTTACTGTATAAAGGGGATTTCCTATTTCCAGTGACCACTGCCTATCAATGTGAAATTTGACAAAAGATGTATTATCACACATTTAGAACTCAAAACACTGACTCCCCCTTTAAGTGGACTCAGTAGGTTATTTTAATGATTAACAAAAAAACTGCACCTATGGTTAGGATACTCCAGCCAACCACTCAAGGGTGAACAAAACAGTTGGACTGCCTTGTTCACCCTTGAGTGGCTGGCTGGAGTATCCTAACTGTAAATGCAGTTGTTTTGCTTATTGGTTCAACCAATTGCATTCACCCTTATTCCACTCATGAACGTGGTTGTATTTTAATGATTATCCATTTCTATTATCATGTGATCATGTGTATAAAATAAATATTCTTGTTTTCTCACTTATATCTTACAGAAGGAAAATAAACTTAAACATTACTCCCCCAACTCTAGTGGCAAAAGCTAAATATTTGCCTTTAACAGATAAATAATTGTATTCTAACACAGCAGACAGCCTCACATGTGAGGAAAAAGTTCCATAATGTTTTTCTAACATTTCTTAGATTCTTAAGAAACAATAAACATAATGACTGACAAATAGAAAAGATATCCAAAATCAAATGACAAAACAACATGACTTGGTGGCTAACAAACTTTTTAACGTTTATTTATGTTAAGCACTTCATTTCAAAATATCTGAAGAGTGAGACTTCATCAAAACTGTTTTCATGAATTCCTATTTTTCACTTGTACTGACAAAAAAGCAAATAACCTAAATAAACTTTAAAGGTTGATTAGCTGAGTCATTGTGTTTATTTGTTTTTTCTTGGAGCTACATGGCCAGCAAAATTCAGAAAGGCTTATTACAATGTGGAAACCTTAACTCTAAATTTTCTGATTTGTGCTAAGCCTGAACAATTGACAGACTGCTCTCCCACTAAAGTTTTACTATATAAGTGACTATATTTCAGATAGCAGTCTCTGTGGCAAAACCTTCTACAAATACAGAGTCAGTACAGTGCTTAATGCAAATTATTTATGTGCTGTCTCCCAGAAATAATGCTTGAGGGATTTCTCACTCTGCCAAGTTAATGAGGAGGAAAAAGTGAACAAAGTAAAACAAAAAACTTTTTTAATACATTCTCCCCATGGGAGGTCATGGCTCATTCTGTAACTACAGGTGTGGAGTCATGCCACTGTTTCTGTTGAGTATGCTTGTATGTGTGTGTGTGTGTGTGTGTGTGTGTGTGTGTGTGTGTGTGTGTGTGTGTGTGTGTGTGTGTGTGTGTGTGTGTGTGTGTGTGTGTGTGTGTGTGTGTGTGTGTGTGTGTGTGTGTGTGCTAATATATGAGTTTGTGTGTGTGTGTGTGTGTGTGTGTGTGTGTGTGTGTGTGTGTGTGTGTGAATGTTAGGGAGTGTGTCCTTGGGTATCCGCTCACATGGATTGTTTGCTATCACAATCCATGGCTTAGTAGTGGAACACTAAAACAGTCATGCCTGACAGAGAAGTGTCTATTTCAAAGACACAGTAATTAGCTTCAAATGAGGTGTTCCGTGGTGCAGCTTTATCTTGTCTCTGAATCTGAGATTCACGCTGTCATACTAATTGACCAATCCACATTAGCCAGCTAGTGCTGGCGGTGAGAATCCCTTTGAATCCTAGTGTGCATTTTTGGTTTATTGTTTAATATTGTTTTTATTTTTGTCCAATTAAAGAAACAAGAAACAAATACATTAAGAAATTAGTCCAGCAAAAATCAAAATAAAAAATAAATTAAGCTATAAAAAATGAAAAAGGAGATGAAAAGCCCTGAATGGTACTTTGCCATTCCAAAGCAGCTAGGGCAGCTAGGTGTTAGGAGAAATACAGTATAATTTTTATATGACTTTTTACCACATAAAGTCTTCCTTTCAGAAGTGGAAGAATGGAAACTACAAATTCCACCACTTCAAAAATGAGGGTTATTTTAACACAAAAAAAATTACTTCCAAAACATTGCTTTCAAACTGAGAGACTTCAGCTCCATAGACTCCCAAATGTGGTAGGATGTGTCCTTCACATGTCTGTACCTAATGTATACAAACTCTGACCCTGCACCCTACTTTGGTGTAGGGGAATACTCAATGATATTGCAATATCAGAATTGTTATATGTTCCTTTATTTCCTCTTAAGTACATGCTGTTCTAACGATAGCAATTTCTGTGGCTCAGGAGATCAGAAGGTTGTCATCACATGATGCCTTTCTATACACACAAGCTGAGATACAGTGGCTCAGGAGACAGCATGCTTACTGTTGATGGTCAGAGAATAAGTAGGCAGTTAGTTATGCCCCCATACAAGGTGCTTCATTTCAAATGTTGACACTACAACATTTGAAGCCTTGTAGAAGGCTTTGCCACAGAGACTGTTATCTGAAATATAGTCACTAGTACTAACTGTCACATGGGTACAGGAGGTTCTACACTGATGAGCTGCTATCATTCTGCTGAGGCATTAAATGAGATCTTGTCTCCTTTAGTTGATGGTAACACATGCAAATTTTAAAGATTCTAGAGCACTTACTGAAGGAAGCATGGAGGAATGCACCTGGTGTCGTGGCCAGTTTTCAGAGTCAGAATAAATACTTCTTCATATCTTTCCTGAAAACAGGCTTTAAGGTAGATAAATTGCCCCTATTCTCCTAGTAAAAGGCATGGCTATAACAGATGTCTGAAGTCAGGAAATAGAAAATGTATGTCTCATGCAGAGAGTAAGCTCCTTCATCCCTTGATGTGGGGTACTCCTCTCCCAAACCCCTCTTACTATGCCTACAACAGCACACAGTCTTTGGGATAGACATAATAATATATGAACTCTTGTACTGCAGCTATATCTGAGGTTCTGTGGACTTACAGAAGGCAGGAGTGTGGGATGTAGACCCTCATGTAAGAATCAGTATTTGATATTGGATAACATTGCATGGTTGCTGTCCATGATGTTCCAGCCTTGCAGTTATGATTTCTAAGGTACTGTACTCAGAAGGAGTCTTGGAGTTATAATTTCTGAAGTACTATAACAGTAGACAGAGAGATAGCTAGACAAATGGATAGATAGATAGACAGACAGATTAGATAGATTAGATAGATAGATAGATAGATAGATAGATAGATAGATAGATAGATAGATAGAGATATAGGTAAACATACACACAAGAAACATGTGTACACATACTTTCACACACATATCCACATACATGCATATGAGCACACTTACATACCTCCCCACATACACTCATATGCACACACACACACACACACACACACACACACACACACACACACACACACACACACACACACACATACATGCAAACACAAACACACACACATGTGCGCGTGCGTGAGCACACACACATGCATACACACACGTACATACACACAGACACACACACACGTGCATACACAGAGACACACACACACACACACACACACAAACGCAAGAACACATTCACAAACATGTACAGTTATAATCACTCGCAGAAAACTAAATATTAGTAGCAACTGCATTGCCAGCTCTGATCACTTGCTCTAGAAGTGACTCTAGTTCATTTTCACAAATTTGTTTACATTGTTGAGGAGCATGGTACCTTCTCTGCTCCAAGTTTCATTCTCATCTCCAGTCACGCCTGGTTCTACATGTTCTACATGTTCTACACGTTCTACATGTTCTACATGTTCTACACATTCTACATGTACTACATGTTCTACATGTGCTACACATTCTACACGTTTCACATGTTCTACACATTCTACATGTACTGCATGTTGAACATGTTCTACACATTCTACATGTACTGCACGTATTACATGTTCTACATGTACACATTCTACATGTACTACATGTTCAAAATGTTCTGCACATTCTACATGTTCTATATGTACTACATGTTCTCTTCCTGCAGGTTTTTCTGAGTACTCTATTTTCTTACAAAATCATACTGGTTGATTGGTTACATTAAACTGTTCACATATATTCATAGTTTTTTTGCTGTGGTCATGTGGTCATGATTGAGAAAGTTCTCTGAAGAACCAACAGTTCACTTACTTTATTAACTCATAAATATAGAAATGCAAGGGGCTTCCAGTTGCACTTGTACCCTCACCTTGTCATCAATGTTTGCCTTGTTTTTATTTCATAGTGAACACCAAACCACACTAGGCTGAAGTAGCCTCATAGCATTTCTGTACTTGAGAGAAGAATTGTATTGAATTATTTTCCAACAGAATTTTGAGCATATAAGGTTTGGTTACAGGGAATTCTTCATTTTACATGCCAGCATAGTATTCTCTGTTTTGTGGAATATGGTTCTTCTCCCTAGACAGTAATGATACTAAAACATTACCTTTACTTGGTGGTATTTTAGTGACAGATGTGCAGCCACTCTTATATCACAGAAATGGAGTTTTCCATAAAAATTTGCCTCTAACTGCCATTTTTGAATCCCAGCCATCTTTCTAAATTAGGTGACCAGTGTCACAGTCAACCGAATCACTTCTCTGCTACTGGTCTAACAATAATAGTAACTGCCCTGGATACATCTATGGAATGGAATTAGGCAATTTGACAAAAGACCACTTCACTAAAGCTCAGTTTTGACATTTTTGCCAGAAAACTCTTCTTCTGCGGGGGCCAATGTGATATGTGATGTCTCCTTACAAATGAGATGAAGTGGTCACAGACGTGATTGTATAAAACAAGGAGTAAAGAATGGGGTCTGCGGAGGGGTTTAGGTTTCCATGGTTTTACTTTTGGACACAATTTATATAAAAAATGTGCAGTCAGTGATTTGAATTTACTGCCTTGAATATGTAGCCATTCTCTGTGAAGAAGGTTGTTGGTTTAAGGCCAAATTACACATAACAAGCTGGGGTGAATAGGCGGTGCTCTGAGCTGATTGCACATCTGTTTTTTATACTACTTGCTTGAGGATCAGTATTCTGGAAATATCAATTCTTATTTCCATTTTCCTGACTTTTGAGGGATGTTTACCATATTAGTAGTCACAGCAGACGTAGACATTAGAGTCAGTTATGCATTATTCAATGTAGATAATATTCTCTATAAGTATATTATTTGATACTACAGAGTAGTACAATCTGTATAGTGATTGTGTTTCCTATTTTGAATTCTGAATAATGTTATCATTTTCTGTTTGCACATATGTATGTGAGCAATATTTCTGTGTAGTGTTGCTTTTGGCCTGACTTAGGCTGGAAAGGGCCCTACATCTGGTACACTTACCTGGCTAACAAACAAATAATAAAAAAAAGTGCAGATAGTTTTTGAGGTACATATGGTATATGTTTGAGAAAACAAGGCTTTCTTTCTCAGAGATTCCCTTTTCGATTAAAAAGAATGCCCAGGATTCATTGTCCACTTGGGTAGCCTGCAGTCTGCTGGTACATGTAAAGTGGTGATATGCAGGCATGCTGGGAATTATAGTACCAGACTATACTATGGAGCTGTAAAGAAACAGATTGGAAAACAGAATATGAAAATAATCTGAATACTTTCAGTATATTGAATATACTTAATGATGAATCCCAAAAGATTGACCACAAAAGGCTGAAATACAAAAACACAGAAACCTAGAAAAAACTTCAGACATGTTTGGCAAAGGGCTCAAGCCCCCCCCCTGCCCCCCTTCACACACCCTGCTACTTATATATACCAACTCCAAGACTGCACTACAGTGGAGAAAGGTTGAAAATCCAGTCCCTCCTGTACTGCAATCTCGAACAAGCTACTATCTTTTTTCAAACAACTAAAAAAAACTAATAGTACATGGGTCCATGGTTTTGTGTTTCAGCCTTTTGGGGTAGAGCTTTTGGAACTCAACTTTCTGTATTCAATATACTGAATGTATCCCAAATGATGAAACAATAACATGCAAATAAAGATGCCCAACCTAATAAAGGTATAATGAGATGAAAAGATAAAGGTGCACAATGTACTATGGGTATAATGATATGAAAAGATATACCTCTGAAAACAAGTCGCATTTCACAGATGTAAAGCACATTAGGTTCACAGCAAGTTGTGTGCCAGTGTAAGAGCAAACATCATCCAGAAATTTTGCCAATACAACAAGCAAGGATGCTGAGAAATGCAACAGTGTTTATAAACTAGTACTCGCTTATTATAAACACCACTACCTCGTACTTATTATTTTGACACCATGGCAGGTAGCACAAATAAAAATGTTACCTGCAATGGATTGCATACCATGAGCTAACCAACCAGTAGTGGGCATACCATTTTCTAGTTGGCAGAGCTGTCATGCGAGAATTGTTTCACATGTACCATTCATAAAAGGGATTAGGAGTAGTGGGTGAAATTCCAATGGAACTAGACCATAAGGTCAGTGTATCTCTTCTTATACTTCTTACAGGAACCTTTCATAGACAAACAGATTTACACTGGGCATTGGGTTGCAGAGTACTCAACATGTTTCTCAATATGCCACTTCCATGTGTGGATGGACATATGCGTTTCCACAAGTCACCAGCAGGGAGAGAGATCAACATACATGGCTTCTATAATACTGACATTGTTCACCTGCCTCATGAACTGGGTACTATAGTTTGCAACATAGGCCCCATCTGCTGTCCAGAGAACAATAGTATGTCAATAGTAAGGGCTATCATTCCATTAACTGTCAAGTAATGTGCAATGCACAGGGGATGATAGCTAATGTTTTTACACAGTACCATAACATAGGTTCATAGATTAGTTCATGGATTAGTACTAGGCTAACCACCCTTGTGGGCCATTTTAAGCCTAACCAATTACCCCACATGAGAATCAAACCCTGGACCTTGTTTTTGTAAGGTAAACACCTTAACCATTTTGGCAACCTCCCACCAACAGCAATGCCTATAATTCCTACATAGGGCGTACAAGTCATCTGTATCACTGTTTTCTGAATAAGAAAATTCCACAGCTCCATAGGGAGGGAGTGTGGGAAGCTGGCATACAGTCACACACAGTGTGTACATATGTTCCCAATGCGTTGTAAGTTCTGAAGGACACTCCCTGGAGCCCTGTTTGATGATGCTCAAGTAGACTCAACACAGCATTACCACTCAGCAGTATAACATCACACACATTTAAACCATTAGTGAACATGTGTTTGGTCTGCTGAATGCATGTTTCTACTGCTAGAATTTGCCTGGGGGGATCTGCAGTATATTCTTATCAGTGTCTAAAAGATGTTTATAGCATACTTCATGTCATATAACATGATTTCCTGGAGGCGTGTAGACCTGACATCCATCCAGAGAATGCCTGTATTGTATACTATAAATGCCTCCACCTGAACCAGCACACCAAAATCATACAAAAATCTCTACACATACCACAGAGAAGGAAGGGTTGCACAGGTAACACACTGAACATAGCTGACATTATAGCATACTGTAATTAACATATATTGTTATTTTACATATTATATTAACATTTTAAGTAACATGTATTACTTTTATACATATTATAAATGGCATACTGAACTGCGATGTTAAGATTCTTGTAAGAGTAGACCCCCAAAAGTTTGGCTTTGTGAAGGGTAGATCCTGTCTATTTAATCTGGTAAACATCTTTAAAAGGGTTGGAGAACTAAAAATGAGCCCAAACTACATGCATTAAACGGTAATATCAACTCCTTTGGTAGACAGTTCCTCCCCTCATCATATTTTATAGATAATGCTCTACTACAAAATGAAAATATAGTCTGGGACCTAGATACTTAGGTCAATATCTCCCCCCCTCTCTATTTTGACCATAATGTAACAATACTTTTAAGGAAATCCTTTTATTTAGTCCAGCTAATTATCAAAGGAATATAATCTAGGTCTAAATAGGTAATCACTCCCTAAAAATGCAGCTTTATTCAGGTTAGTTATCAAGTGCAATTCCCCCATTTGGGATAGATCTCATTAAACATCAAATAATTTGAAAGATCGCAGAGGCTCCTAACTATAAAGATCACAGGCCTTAAGTCTGTGGGCAACCAAGAGAGGCTGGAAGCTGAATCTCTTTATTTAGTGTCTTATAGACTTTTCAGGGGACATCTTGCTCTTGTTTACCATGCCATTAGAGACCTAATTGCCCTGGATTTCCTGCTTCTTTATAAGTCCAGTATTGCCACCAGTACTAGAACCAGAAAAAACACAATAAGGCTACTCCCTCCACATGGTAGCTAGCTTCAAGATGGTCCATTTAGCGGGTATTGTATATCCCCTTTCTTGTAGTTGCTGGTATGCAAGCACTACATATGTATCCCAGGTCCTTCCTTAAATAAAAACAATTTTTTAATTCTGTTCAGTTAAAAACGACAAATTGCCTACTTCTTTTTTTTTTTTCAAAACAGGTTTATTGTTTTAACATACAAGAGAAATATCATAACAATTTTATGCAAGTAATTAAAAATAGATATGATTATAACATTCAACAAAACAACTAAAGTATTTACAAAGACATCCACTACAATCAGATCAATTAATTAAACTAAAATACCATGCTATTGAAATTAGGATTTTTTTAACAAATTTTGTAAATTATCCCATACAATATAATAAGATGTTTTTCTAGCTGTTCTTGACCTAATTGTGTTTATTTCCATATGGCACACTATATTCATAACATTTTTAAATTCATTGAACGAAGGAGGTGTATCTGAAATCCAATTTCTGGTTATTATTTTCCTAGCCACTGCTAGAATAGACCATAACAAGGGAAGCTTAACCTTTTTAACACTTTGAGGTACAGGTGTGTTGAATAATATAAGAGATTTAGAAATAATGAAATTATCTGTAAAAAGAGCCTGCAAAAATTCATTAATTGACTTCTAGTATTCTTTCAATTTTATACAGTCATAAAACATATGAGCCCAGTCAGCATTAATTTCTACATTACATCTCTTACATAGATTATCTTTATTATTTATTTTATTCATCATCAAAGGTGTATAAAAGATCTATGTAAAATTTCCATGTATAAAGTCTCCAGACAATGGAAGACGTAGTTCTATAGGCAGATTCCAATATATATTGTTTATCTTGTTGATTTGGTGGGTCCCCATTAATAGAAGTGAAATAATTCCAGTATGTATCTACACTGTAAAAAGTTTCTTGTCTGATAATTTTATGTATGTATGAAAGTTTACCTTTATCAGAAACTTTGTGTTGTAAATTTAATATCAAGTAATCAATCAGTGTTGGAATAGATTCTTTAACTGTTATAGACATTAGATCTATTTTATTAATGAGATGTTGTCTAAAGGTCTGAACCTCTAACCAGCAAGTTTCTCTTAGATCAAATTCTTGTTTTAAGAAATCTAGATTTTTAACTTTATTATCAGATATCAACTGATATCAGTACTTTAGATCATTATCTATAGCTAAATGAGTTCCTTCAGAAGTAGATGACAAAAGCATACCCTGAGTATACATTATAGGGAATATAATAAAATTCCATTCCCTATACTTAGGGTGCATGAATATAAAGTTACGATAGCTAATAATAATGTTTAATGGGTAACAAACCATATGTTTAGGTGTAATAGGTGAAGTACAAAATTCCTTTAGTAACCATAACATGGAGTTATTTACTATCATATTTTTATGTGTTAAGGAGATTTTCATGAAGTGCATACTAATTAGCTCCCAATAATCTTTCCATTTTGCAACATATGACTGATCTATTAATAAAGTAATAACTTTTACAATAGAAGAGATAGTATATAAATTAAAGTCTGGAAAAGAAATACCCCCTTGAGACCAGCTATTAGTATGTTTCTTTAATGCAATCCTAGGTCCATTAGGTGCCCATAGGAAATTTAACATTAGTGTATTCAGTTTCTTGATAATTATTTTTGTAGGTGGAAGTATTATTGATTGTATTAAGTATAAAATCTTGGGGAATATTATCATTTTAATAATTGTAAGTCTCTCCTCCATAGTAAAAACATATTATTCCAGGTATTAAAAAGGTTTTGTATATTAAGAAAACAGGTATTATAATTATTATATATAATAGATTTAATATCTTTAGATAGTATTATACCTAAATAAGTTATCTGACCTGAACTGGGTACATATTTAGTAAAATCACTAATGAGAATATTTTTTCGTGTATATATAGGTAGTATTTTAGTTTTTTCTTCATTGAATATTAAACCAGAAATACTTTTAAAATTCATCATTTTATCAAATAGAGACTGCATAGAAGAATTAGATCCTGCTGATGTAATTAGAACATCATCTGCAAAAAGTTGAATTTTGGATGTTATATTTTCATGAAAAGAGACATTGAGGAGCTCTCTGATTATGTAGCCCAAGCAGGTATGACCCTGACCTTGAGCAGTATCCTACCTTCACCTAGAATGATGCCAAAATACAGTGATAAGATGATCAGCTTTAACAATTGGCTTAAATTCTGGAGTCATTCAAAGGGGATCCAATGTCTGTCTGCCTGGGATGACATGCTGGACAAGCCACGCTGCTTCGCAAGGGACGGCTTGTACCTGTCACCCCTGGGCTTCCGGATATTGGCAAAGGCTCTTGCCACCCCATAGTGCCTTTTTTAGGCAAGGCTCAAATTCTAAACCTACCACCCTAGAACACAAAAAAGGAAAAAAACTAAGGGTAATGCTGCTCAATGCCAGAAGTCTCAATCTCAAGATGCATGCACTCGAGGCCCTTCTCAGTATGGAGAACATTGATGTCTGTGCTGTGACAGAAACCTGGTTCAAGGCTCCTGAGAGCACCCCAGCACTATCAGGTTTCACCTCATATCATGCGTTCCGGCCCCAAAATCCGGACAACACCAAAAGAGGGGTGTCCATATTCATAAAGGACACCCACACCTCAAGGTTGGTGGCAATGCACGATGCATCGGAGACCATCCAGGTGCAATTAACCATAGGCAAGACTGCTCTGCAAATTGTAGCATGTTACAGGCCACCCTCTCAAACTCAGGAACCTCACATGGCCTTCCTGAAAACACTGGACGGGATAAATGTATCTCCAAACACCATCATACTAGGTGACTTCAACTACCCTAATATAGACTGGGAACACTACTCAAGCCCAAACTCTCTAGCCCAAAGGTTCCTGGATTTCATAAACTCAAATGCCATGGAACAACTAGTCACCATCCCCACAAGAGGAGAAAACATACTTGATCTCATCATCACAAACATGGGTTCACAATGTTCAACACCGGAAGTATACCCCTCACTGGTGAGATCAGATCATAAACTAATCTCGCTGGAGGTCCTCATCCCGCCCCAACCTGAAATAAAAAAGACCACAGTGAAAAACTTCTCAAAAGCTGACTTCACACTTCTAAAAACTAGTGTGGTCTCCTTTAAGGCCCCTGAGCCAGTGGTAAACATTACTCAAACCGCTGAATCACTTACAAATGCCTTCTACCAGCACCTACAGGACTGCATGGATCAGGCAATCCCAAACAAAACTAAGACTCTTTGTACCAAAGGCAAGCGTCCAGTCTGGTGGACCCCAGCCATAAACAAGCTCTACAACAAAAGGAGGAAGACACCTTTGATCATTATAAGTAAAAAACTAAGAGCTCTCATAAAATCATCCAAGGCTAATTTTGAGAGAAAAATCGCCAAGGACACAAAAGACAATCATAAAGCCTTCTTTAGCTATGTTAGAAACCTAGGAGGAAACTCCCAGATATGCTCAGAATTAGTCCAAAATGATGTGAAGATTACTGAACCTACACACATTGCCATCATACTGGCTGACAGGTTCAGTGCAAACTTCTCCCCCCCATCCCCCCCAAAAGGAGAGATATCTATACCAGAGGATTGTATCCCCCCAAACATCTCCAACGCCCAGGTGAGAACTGCTCTCTCCAAGGCAAAAAACACAGCATCCATGGGACTGGATGGTGTCCCCGGCTGTGTGCTCCACGAACTCAATGAGTAATTAAACCCACAGTTAGGACAGCTGTTTAAACTTAGCATCACCTCAGGATACGTACCCAAGGAGTGGCGCACGGCCACTGTGGTCCCACTTCACAAGGGCGGTGCCTCCACCGACCCTGGAAATTACCATCCCATTAGCTTGACAAGCCTTATCTGCAAAGCCATGGAGTGGATCATAATGGAACTCATAAATAAAGACATAGGGAACTTGCAGACTTTGGATCCAACCCAGTTTGGCTTTGTCAAAGGCAGATCATGCCTTTTAAACTTGGTTGACTTTTTCGAAACAGTCACCAAGGCCATTGATGAGGGAAAGACAGTCCATACAGCCTACCTCGACCTGGCAAAGGCCTTCGACACAATACCCCACTCAGGTATCATCGAAAAACTCATCAGCTTGAATGTAAACCCATACATCACAAGATGGGTTGCAAACTGGCTAAGTGACAGAACCCACAAGGTCAGAGTTGCTGGAGCCATGTCAGACTCAAAGCCTGTCACAAGTGGTGTACCACAGGGCTCAGTCCTGGGTCCACTCTTGTTCGGCATCTACTTTTCTGAAGTACAAGCAAACACAGGAGGGTTATGGCTGACAAAGTTTGCAGATGACTGCAAACTGGGCGCCATAGTCGAAAACACTTCTGACACAGATATCCTTCAGAAGGGCCTCACAGAAATGGATAACTGGTGCCAGAGCCATGGCCTAAAGTTAAACACCAAGAAATGCATAGTCATACCCTTCGGGAAAAACAAGGTTACCCCTAGCTACCATATAGGTGGCAATCCACTGAGCGCAGAAGAAGTCATCAGGGACCTGGGGACCCAGGTTGACACTAGCCTTCGCTTGACACTCATGTTGCTAAAGTAGTCAGGAAAACCTTCTACATTGCCCACCTGATCATGAAGGGATTCACATCTAGATCAAGGGAGGTCATCGTCCCCCTGTACTCATCACTCATTAGACCTATGATTGAGTACAATGCCCCATTCGGAATGTATCTGACACGACACCTGCAGCAGCTGGAAAGGCCCCAAAAGTTCCTCACCAAGAGGATAAAGGGTCTCAAAAATATGTCTTATGCTGCCCGACTGAAAGAACTCCAGCTCTATTCAGTCTCACACCGCTTGCTCAGAGGTGACCTGTGCCTGAAATATAAGGCCATGTCAAACCCAGATTTGATGAATATGCTTCACCTCAAGAAATCTAGATCCCTCAGAACCACAAGGGCGGGAGACTTAAACCTAGACACGGTTATTAATAGGACGTGCTGGAGGGACAGATTCATCACCCAGAGACTCCCTATGCTGTGGAACAAAATCCAGGTACATGTGAGGCAGAGCACCTCGCTGGCCTTGTTCAAGAGGAATCTTGACCAATGGATGGGAGATCGCAGATATACCCCAGGGATTATTTCAGTGTCACTGCTTGACAGAGGCACAGCAAAATAATAGGCATAGTTTTATTCAAACTAAAGGGGTGGCGAAAGCCACATATCTATGGGCTAGGCTTATAAATGCCCTAGGGCAGATAGCCTAGTATGAACCTATGAACCTATGAACCTATGAATCTATTTCAAAACCCTCTATGTCAGTACTGTTTCTGATCAAATTAGCCCAAGGCTCCATTACTAAAGTGAATAATAGTGGAGAAAGTGGACATCCTTGTTTTGTACCTTTAAAAATGGGTATTTTTTGTGAAACATATGTTCCTACCTTAATATAAGCCAAAGTTCCTTTGTATAAATGCTCAATTAGATTTACAAATGCATCTGAGAAGTTTGTGCACTTTAGTAAGGTAAACAGATAGTCCCAACTTACTGAATCAAATGCTGAACTTATATCAAGACTAATAAGTGTTAAATCTTTCTTTTCCTATTTGCAAAATCAATTAATGTTAAAGTTCTTCTTATATTATCAAAAGTATTTCTATTTACAATGAAGCCTGTCTGATCTATATCTATAATGCCAGGGATGATTGTCTTCAGTCTATCAGCAAAAATACTCATAAACATTTTATAATCAACATTAAGTAATGAGATGGGTCGATATGAAGTACATCTAGTTGGATCTTTATTAGGTTTTAAAATTGGCGAAATAAATGTATATTGCCAAGATGGGGGGGTTATTAACTCAGTTTGGGCCAAAATAAAACCTTATGTATTAATGAATATGTACTTTTAGAGAGGATTTTATATATCTCTGGTATAATACCATCGTTACCCGGTGCTTTGTTTGATTTAAGCTTATTTATTTGTGTAATAACCTCTGTATATGAAATACTTTTGTCCAATAGTTTAATCTGTTGTTTATTAAGCTTTTTATTCATGTTTGTGGTTATAAACTCCTTTATTTTATCTTTAGGTTCCATGTTAATGTTATTATGGTTAATTTTGTGAAAGTGATTTCTAAATTCATCTAGTATTTCTGGTATACTAGAAATATTCTTCTTTTTCCTTAGAGAAAAGATTTCTTTGATATGGTTTTGTTTATTCAACCTTTTTGTTTTATTTTTAAGTCTATGTAAATATTTGGGGCTTATTGAATAAGACAAAAACTTGTATTTCTCTAAAGTTATTTTAACTTTATGAGTTAAAATTTCTTTGTATTTCTCATTTAGTTTGTTTATTTCTTCAATAACTTTCTTGTCCATAATATTTTCTTTATTATTATGTTTATAAGAGTCTAATTTACTTTGAATATCTAACTATTCCTTATCCCAAGATTTCCTTTTATTATTATACCATCTGATACTTTGTCCATATAGATATGATTTTAAGGCATCCCAAACATAGACAATGGAGACTTCATGAGTATTATTTATGTCTAAAAAATGTTTTACTTCTGAAAGTATATATTCTTTATAGTCTTTTAGTTGAGTTAAGTATGCTGGTATCCTTTTGATCTGAACATTATGAGTATTTTTATCATGAATTCAAAACAATTGAATTATGATCAGATATAGGACATGAAATGATTTTGGAATTAATTAAATCTGTTACCATCTGGTTAGAAATAAAGACCCTATCTATTTTTGAATAAGTTTTGTATCTGTTAGAAAAAAGGTGTATGGTAATGATTTTGAATCTATCTGATTATTAATATCATTCAAATGATAAGAATTAGCAAAATCATTTAAATGTTTTGCATTAGATGTAATTCTTCTTTTCCTATAGTGGTAGTATCACTTTCATGTAGTATACAATTAAAGTCACCAGCTAAAATAATATCTCCTATAGAGAATGATATGATCTTATCAAGATGATGTTTCACTATATTAATACCAATTCCAGGTATCCAATATACATTAATTAAAGTGTAAGTCTTCCCATTAATTTGTATTGTAACCATACAAAACATTCCTTTGTCATCCTGATAAGACTTAATGGTTTTAGGAATGGACATACTTTTATTCCATAAAATAGCCACTCCTCTTTTTTTCTGAGTGTGCTCTGAACTAACCAATACTGTATATTTGTTTGTGGCTAGTTTATCAATATCTTTTTCAAGAGATGGGTTTCTTGCAGGAAGACTAAGTTGGCCTTATGTAAATTAATGTATCTTATTAGGCTTGCCCTTTTACATGGATTATTCAATCCATTAATGTTTAAAGAAATTCCTTTTAAAGATTTCATTTGACATTTTTAAAACTTAAGAATCTTATGATCAAAATAACAAATAACAAGATAAGTAATGTTACATCTCCTCCTTTAGGTGTACCTTTAAATATAGCTGTATTTATTGAATCTCTTATGGGATTTTGTATAGGATTCAATTTTGTTTGTAGTGACAATGAGTGTACAAAATATATTGTGGATGTCAAAACTATATACATATAACAATGAACAAGTGAAAATAATGTAAGGATTAAACCTTGCATCCAGCCTGGAGTTATAAACTCCAACTTAGAGTAGTATTTACCACTCAAGTTAACCCCTACCCTAAGCAGCAGTACCTCAGCTACCACCTTATCAATTTAATACTAGTTATATTTAACTGAGGTTAACAGTTTTCAATTCAATTATCTAGCAAGACAAGACTACACATTTGGTAAAACAGCATCATATAAACTAAAATAAACTTTTTTTTTAAAGACTGTTCATACTACTATATACATCTATGTAATATAAAACACTTGTATTCAAATAGCATTCAAATAATCTTGATGTTAGAAATCAAGAGGAGAGAAAAATAAGTTCTAACATTCATTTAAATCAAAAACTTTGGCTAATATGATTCAAACATTACATATATTAAGATGCATCTATTTTCTGTCATGTAAATGCAGTCAACAGCTTCCAAAAAAAACCTTGAATTGCTTGTATATGAGCATTTTACTCATACTCATTATTGTCAATAGAATAAAATATTGTATTTATAGAAATTGTTATAAATCATACTGCATAGTTATGCAGATTCTCAGAAACACTTGCATTATTGTAAAAAAAAAAAAAAAAAGAAGCCATCCACACACACATATACATATATATATATATATATATATATATATATATATATATATACACACACACACACACACACACACACACATATATATATATATATATATATATATATACACACACACACACACACACACACACACACACACACACACACACACACACATACACACACACACACACACACACACACACATATATATATATATACACACACACACACACACACACACACACACACACACACACACACATATATATATATATATATATATACACACACACACACACACACACACACACACACATATATATATATATATATATATATATATACACACACACACACACACACACACACACACACACACACACACACACACACACACACATACACACACACACACATACACACACACACACACACACACACACACACACACACACACACACACACACACATATATATATATATATATATATATATATATATATATATATATATATATATATATGATCTCACTGAGTTGTGTCCTTGCTGAGCACTATCCTACTTGCTTTCCCTACAATAAATCTGTCTGCTTCATACAAAATAATGCACAGCAAACACATTTTAGTAACCAGATTTTACAACCATGCTATACTACTGCTTTAAAATATATCACATGACAATTTCTTCCAGAATAGAGTTATAAAATTATTTATGCTTGTCAATCAGATGAATTAAATGAGTTATAGTAATGTATATGTTTGGAACATAAGTGTTTAACACAGATTATTATGCTGCTGTTAAGTAGATTTTCAAAAACACTTGAATAAATGTTTCATTTTCTATGCCTTCTAAAATAAGACATTTACTTACTACAAGAAACTGCATCATTTAAACTCATTATAACTGACATATTTTATGAATTATAACATAGATATTTAAGTAATTATATAAAATAACTCACATTTAGATGTTAAAAAGTTCATTTTCCTTCACATAGTCGCATTTGCATCAGTTCTACTTCCTGGTAGAGTGTTCTTCCTGAATCTGTGATGTGTCAGTGTGATATCTAGGTCAAAGGTTATACTGACTGCTTTCAGCTTCTCTGTGAGAATTCTGAGAGTTGAAGCTTTTGAAGTAGCTCATGGACACTGTGCATGAGACAGCCCACATCCCAGATTGTCTCCCTTAACATTTTGGCGGGAAACCTATTAAAAACTAGTGACAAACATTAATTTAGCAGTGTAAATGCATCTAAACATGACAAAACCTTCACAATGTATTTTATAGGTTATTACAGCCTCTATGTAAGTGAAATTAAGCCCAAAGTTATTAATAAGTAATAAAACTCAATATTTTTTCGCAACTCAATTTTTATGCAAATCTTATTATTTACTGTGTCTATATGATCAAAAGCATTTCTATATATTAATAAAGAAAAGAAAAAGAGAGTAGAAAGTAAAAGAGTGTAAGGCAGAAATAAAAAAAATGTAAGAGAAAGCTATAAGAAGTATATACAATGGAATATTATTTACTGTTTATATTAATAGAGTTAAAAATAAAACATATTATTTACTATTATTTAGTTCTAATTATTATTAGTTAAAGCATGACAGATTATTTACAAACAAGCATAAGCAGTATAATCAAGAAAGTATCATTAGGAATAGCATTTGAAGAACATATAAACTTTTTACAAGGAATAAATATGTTATTATTCTATTAATCATATTTTCATTGCTCTTCTCTCCCTGCCCTCCCCCACCCTTTACCCACTACATAATCTAAATAGAATGTCATTGTTTAAACAAAGAAAAGAAGAAAAGGAGAAGAAAAAAAAGAGAAAGAAAAAAAATGTATCAAATTACTGACCTTACTTCTCTTTTTCAGAAAGAGAAACGAATTGAATCATAGCTTGTTATTAGTTCTTCAGATATTTTGACTGGTTATGAAACAAAACATTTCTTTGCACACAGAGAATAACTTTGATTAAATCTTTTTCAGAATATTTGTGGCTTTCTGGAAATGCAGGAACTATAAAAAGATGAATAATGAAATAAAATGATGAGAGAAAGAAAAAAAAAAATAGAACAAATCATTTGTTTTTTAGTCTCTTCTTCTTCTCTGAAGTCTTCCACGAAGTTTCAGTTGCCAGTCTCTTTAATGAAGGACTAGCCCATTCCATTTCCTCTATTTTATCCAAAATCTTATTTTTTTTGATAAACAGTAAAGCAGAGTCTAAGTCATCAAAAATTTTAGGACCATCAGGAAGGAAGATTTTCAGCTTGGCAGGAAACAGAAGGTATGTTTTAAACTGTGCTTTTTTAAGCTCCCTTATTAGTGGCAGAAAAACTTTTCTTTTAGCTATTACCATGGAAGAATAGTCATTGTCAAAACGCACAGTTGTCTCATTAATCTTAACAGGAGCTTTAGCCCAAGCAGATTTAAGAACCATCTCTTTATCAAAAGATGATAGAAATCTAACTATAACTGATCTAGGATAGTTTTTGTTAGAGTTAGTATTAGCTATAAATCTATGTGCTCTTTCGATACCAAAAGAGAATGCTTCTGGTAAGTCTAAAGTTTTAGGGAGCCATGTTGTTAAAAAGAAGTAATATTGTTACCTTCAATATTTTCTGGCAGTCCAAAAATCCTAATGTTATTGCGCCTAGATCTATTTTCCAGGTCATCAAGCTTTGTTTGTAAATGTGTATTTTGTTTCAGCAGAAACTCAATGTTGATTTCCTCTTCTTGGATTCTATTTTCCATGTCATTCACAGCTTCTTCTATGCCTGTCATCTGGATCTTCTGTTGTTGCAGGTCTATATGTAACAAGTCTATTTGTTTTGTGGTTTTTCTATGAAGGTATCTATTTTAGTATCCATTTTATCCATCTTAGCAGTAAGTTGCTGGATTATAGTTATCAGAGACTGAAGTTCTTTCTTGATGCTGGAGTCTTGAGAATTTGTCTTACTGGAACTCATTTCAGACTGATAAACTGACAGGAAAATTTCCAAAGTGATTTCTGACAGGAATATTGTTAAAATTTCCTTTCTTTTTTAGATATAGTTCAAAAACTATATAAAACAAACATATTTAGAAAGAAAATTACTTCAAAAATTAATTTTTTAAGTAATTAATTCCTGTCAGTGTAATGAAATTGGTGGAGTTGAAGAAATCTGCTGCTATCCTGTGTTCATCCTTGGCCACGCCCCCAACAAATTGCCTACTTCTAAGTACTGGTTCAAACACTAATAACACTTTCCTCGGATCAAATTTCTTGTTATAGTAACTTGACTCAATATGATGATAAATTACTCATTCACTGGAAGTCACTTCCAGCTACCTTTCTTCCTTGAGTGCAAAATCTCCATTCACTGACAACTATATACTCCGCTTCCTCAGTAGGTACTTTCAACGTTCTAAGTCAATAGATTGCCTGTATGCAAAAGCACTAAATCAAATTGCAAAAAGTTCCTTACTTGGAAGCCAACCTGTAACCTGCATACAGCCTGTGTGTAGTACTAGCACAGTGGGAGTTACAATGGATGAATAGTAAAGATAACATATGGAAAGAGCATGTACTGTTCTATGGTCAGTTTGTGGATGACATACTATTACTATGGAAAGGAGAAGTCCATCAGTACCAACAGTTTCTAAGATATCTAATATCTACAACAGACTTTTTGAAGTTTGAATCCAAGTACTCCCAGGAAAGTATTGACTGCCTGGATATAAGTATTATCCTTAAAAAGGGAACTGTAGAGATGGCCCTACATAGGAAAGCTACATGGAAGAACCACATGCTACATAGAACTAGCATGCACCCCACACATATTTTCAACAACATATTTGAAAATCAAGTCATACGCATTTCTAGACTATGTACCAAGGAGGATACATTTCAACAAGAGTTTAACCAATTGGTGGATAACCTAGTAACTAGAGGGTATAGGAAGAATGAGATGGACTTTGAACAAGTGATGGAATTATGAAGAGGCAAAGGAAAACCATATTATCATTACAAACATGAAAAAGAACAGAAGAATAATGAAACCCAAGAGTCCTTAAGATGTATATTAATGTATGCACCAGATAATAAACAAATAAACAAAGTTATTCAAAAATATTGGCCAGTTTTAACTGGATTCTAAAATTAAAAGTATAGTAGGAGAAAAACCCAAATTCACATATAAAAACAAGAAGAACTTGAAAAGTCTACTGTGTAACAATAGAACAGAAACAACACAGAGAAGAGTAGTAAAGAAAAAAGGAACTTCCAAATGTGGGAATGTAAGACATGCAAATATATTAATATGACTAATGTGTTCCAACATCCTCTCACACATAAAGTATATTCCTACAAAGGGAATGGAAATTGTAATACAGAGACTGTGATATATATAGCCAGCTGTGAAGGATGTATGTCGTTCTATATGGGCAAAACTAACAGAAAGTTCAAAGAACGTATTTGACGGCATCTAAGAGACATCAACAACAAGATAGAAGTTAATGCTTTGTATCAGCATATAAAGTATAATCCATGATTATATGGATGTCCATAAGTTACAGCATGAGGTGGAGATTTATTCAGCAGAACTGAAAAAATAGAAATGGAATGGATTATGAACTTGCGTGCCAGTCAAAGTCCTGGCCTTAACGCAGTAATCCCCTTAAAACCAGTACTAACAGAAAGGAGGCTTAGGGGGCGGTAATATACTTCTATCATAAAACCACTAAGAAATAGGACTGAATAACATGACAGAAAAGCTATACAACCAGCTACTAAAGAACATGTGAGGATGGACTCCTCCCAAGAGGATAGAATAACCAGTAACATACTTGCAGGAACTCAGGAAGTTAAACTGATTTGGCAGTGTGTATAAAAAGACAGATTGGATACAAGTAGTAAGTGTAACCAACGAATAATGAAGACAGAGTCTCTCATTTGAATATAAAACCTCATTGGTCAATACCTAGAATACATACAGTATAAAAGGAAGAGCAAAGCAGATAAACACAGGATCTGAAGAAGGTTTACAACCGAAAGCGCTTATCCGTTCCTGAGTCTGTTTTTGAACACAAGCAGCATGCTTATTTGAAGTTGGCTTTAGAATTAGGAATATTTTGGAACCTGCTCCAGAGACTTTGTAAACAGGAAGTTTGCTGATTCCAGCTGGCTTCAGAGGAAGGAAGAATTATTTATCCTGGAATTCGTTTAAGTGTACAGGCAGCACGCCAATTTGAAGTTGGTCTTAGACTTTGGAAATTCATTCTAGTGTCCTTGAACATGGGATGCCTATTGGAATCAATTTGCTTTAGAAGAAGGAAGAGCTTTGGGACTTGTCCCCCCCCCCCCCCCACTTTACACACAGGCTGTATGCAGGTTACGTGTTGGCTTCCAAGTAAGGAACTTTTTGCAATTTGATTTAGTGCTTTTGCATACAGGCAATCTATTGACTTAGAACTTTGGAAGTACCTAGTGAGGAAGCGGAGCATATAGTTGTCAGTGAATGGAGGTTTTGCACTCAAGGAAGAAAGGTAGCTGGAAGTGACTTCCAATGAATGAGTAATTTCTCATCATATTGAGCCAAGTTACTATAACAAGAAATTTGCTCCGAGGAAAGTGTTATTAATGTCTGAACCAGTACTTAAAAGTAGGCAATTTGTCGTTTTTAACTGAACAGAATTAAAAAATTGTTTTTATTTAAGGAAGGACCTGGGATACATATGTAGTGCTTGCATACCAGCAACTACAAGAAAGGGGATCTACAATACCCACTAAATGGACCATCTTGGAGCTAGCTACCACGTGGAGGGAGTAGCCTTATTGTGGTTTTTCATTTTCATATGGTGAAGGCGTACTCCCTTGGCTAGAGCTTGTTCACTTTATCTTTTCATTTTCAGTACTAGAACCAGGGAACTGTATCTTCACCAGCAGATAAATATAACATGGTAGAGAGAAATATTTATAACTCATGCCTCCCAAACCTCTAGAATAAACTTCAGTTGCATGTTATACAGTGTGACTCACTATCTTTCTTTAATGATAAACTTGATGACTGGATGGGTATCCTTAATTTACTCCAGGATTGATTGGTATACTCCTCCAGGAGAAAGAAATTGTCTAGCAAGGCATGAATGGTCATAAGACCCAGTGCCGTGGAATATCTATGAATCTATTACAACTTGGGTGGGAGAGCATGAGGTCTTGTTGTAAAGTGCACTTTGTGTCATACACAATGTCCCCAGTAAAGATGGGTCACACTACAGGAGCATAGGTTCATAGGTGGGTACTAGGCTATCTGCCTGAAGGCATTTATAAGCCTAGCCAGAATGTGTTGGCTTTCGCCATCCCCTTAGATTAGTTCCCTGTGCCTCTGTCCAGCAGAGCCACTGAATTGATCCCCGAAGTAAACTTTCTGTTTCCCATCCACTCATCAAGTTTCTTTTGAAGAGTGTTAGTGAGGAGCTCTGCCTAATGTAGATTGGGATCTTGCTCCAAAGCATGGGAAGTCTCTGGGACAGGAATCTATCCCTCCAGCACATCATATTTATTGTTGTGGTAAGGTTTAGATCCCTAGAGCGTGTGGCTCGAGGGGATAAGGTTTTCTTTAGGTGGAGCATGTCCATCAATTCTGGGTTGGACATGGCCTTGTATGTCAGGCAGAGATCACCTCTGAGTAGGCAGTATGCAACCGAGTACAACTGGAGTTTCTTCAGTCGAGCTACTTAGGGCATCTGTTTGAGGCCAATGATCCTCTTGGTGAGGTACTTCTGTGGTCTTTCCAGCTGTTGCAGGTGTCTTGTAAGGTACATCCCAAATGGGGCATTGTACTCTAAGATGGGTCTGATGAGTGATGAGTAGAGGGGCACAATGACCTCTTTTGATCTGGATGCAAACCCTTTTGTGATTAGGTGGGCCACATAGAAGGATTTTCTAACCACTTTGGCAATGTGATTATCAAAGGTGAGATTACTATCTACTTGGGTCCCCAGATCCCTTATTACATCTTCCGTATTTAGGTGACTGACACCTATGTGGTAGTTTGTGGGTACTTTGTTTTTTCCAAAGGGGATGGCTATGCACTTTTTGGCATTTAGCTTGAGGCCATGATTTTGACACCAAGTATCCATCTCAGTGAGACCCTTTTGGAGGATGTCTGTGTCAGCCGGAGAGTCAATTATCCCTAGTTTACAGTCATCTGCCAACTTGGTCAGTCATAGTCATCCTGTGCTTGCCTGTGCCTCTGAGAAGTATATGCCAAACAGGAGGGGTCCTAGGACTGAGCCCTGGGGAACACCACTTGTAACCGGTTTAGAGATGGACCTAGCTCCTGCAACTATCACCATGTGGGTTCTGTCCGTGAGCCAGTTGGCAACCCATCTTGTGACATAGGGGTTTATGTTCAGGCTGGTGAGCTTGTCTATAATACCAGAATGGGGAATGGTGTTGAATGCCTTAGCGAAGTCTAGGTAGGCATTGTGTACCACCTTTCCCTTGTCTATAGCCTTGGTAACTGTCTCAAAGAAGTCCACCAGGTTTAGGAGGCATGATCTGCCCTTAACAAAGCCAAACTGGGTAGGGTCCAGTGTTTCGAGGTTCCCAATGTCTCTGTTAATGAGTTCCA
This sequence comes from Protopterus annectens, assembly GCF_019279795.1. Taxonomy (NCBI): domain Eukaryota; kingdom Metazoa; phylum Chordata; order Ceratodontiformes; family Protopteridae; genus Protopterus; species Protopterus annectens. The sequence continues at coordinate 916,795,683 of NC_056737.1, forward strand.
TGATGATGCACTCCATAGCCTTGCAGATCAAGCTAGTCAGGCTTATAGGGCAATAGTTCCCAGGGTCTGTTGTGGTTCCACCTTTGTGTACTGGGATAATCGTTGCTGTGTGCCACTCTATGGGTATGTAGCCTGTGGAGAGGCTAAGGTTGAACAGTGTGTTTAGGTGACGGGTTAGTTTGTCTTTGAGCTCATGTAGGATGCAGCCTGGGACACTGTCCGCTCCAATTGATGCTGAGTTTTTGGCTTTGGAGAGGGCTGTTTTAACCTGAGTGTCTGTGATTTCAGGGACTCTACATTCTTCTGGTATGGTTATGGGTCCTTTTGGGGGTGAGATGGGGGTGAAGTTTGCAATGAACCTGTCTGCCAGGATGTTGGTGATATCGGTTGGTTCAGTGTATTTTGTGCCATTTTGCACTAACTCCGAGCAGATCTGAGCATTGCCACTTAGATTCTTGACATAGCTAAAGAATGCCTTGTGGTTATCTTTGGAGTCCTTGGCAATTTTTCTTTCAAAGTTTGCCTTGGATGATTTTATGAGGGATTGTAGTTTCTTGCTGATACTGATCAGGGATGTCTTCCCTTCTTGGGATTTTACTCTTTTCTGTACTAGTTTCCTCCTTCTATTGTATAGCTTGTTTATGGCAGGAGTCCACCAGACTGGTTTCCTTTTCTTGGAGGAGTGACTCTTGGTTTTGCTTGGGATGGCACGATCCATGCATTCTTGTAGCTGCCCATAGAATGCATTAGTAAAGGATTTTGTAGCTTGGACAGTGTTATCCTTCAGCATGGGGGCATTGAAACTTTCCACCTCGGTCTTAAGTAATATGAAGTTTGCTTTTGAAAAGTTTTTCATGGTGGCTTTCTTGTCTGGGGGAAAGGGCAGAATATGGAATTCCAAAGTGATCTGTTTATGGTCAGATCTAACCAGCGAGGGGTTGACCTCTGGTGTGGAACACCGGTCGCCCATGTTGGTGAGGACCAGGTCCAAGATGTTATCAGCTCTGGTGGGAGTGTTGACCAGTTGAACCAGGGCGTTTGAGTTTATAAATTCTAGGAAATGTTGGGCAAGGGAGTTAGTACTTGAGTAGTTCTCTCAGTTAGTTTTTGGATAATTGAAATCACCCAATATTAGGGTGTTTGGTAGGACCTTTATGTTTCCCAGTGTTTCCAGAAATGCAGAATGGGGGTCCTGGAACATGTTGGGTGATCTGTAGCAAGCTACAATTTGAATTGTAGTTTTGCCCATTGTTAGTTGCACGAGGATGATCTCTGAAGCATCGTGCTGTGCCACTAACCTGGAGGTGTGGGTATCCTTGATGAATATGGATATGTCCCCGCCTTTTGTATTTCGGTCTGGGTTCTGTGGCCAAAATGTATGGTATGAGTTGTAGCTTGGCAGTGCTGGTGTGCTCTCTGCAGCCTTAAACCAGGTTTCTGTTACTGCACATATATTGATTTTCTCCATACTGAGGAGTGCCTCGAGTGCATGCATTTTGAGATTCAGACTTCTGGCTTTGAGTAGCATTACCCTCAGTTTTTTGTTACTTGTGCTATTTACAGTGGTGGGTTTGTCTTTTGAGCATTGCCTAAAAAAGGCACCATGGGAGTGGCAAGAGCCTTGGCCAGTATTCAAAAGCCTAAGGGTGACAGGTGCAAGCTTGGCTTGTCAAGCATGTCATCCCAGGCGGACAGACACTGGATCCCCTTTGATTGACACCAGATACTTAGCCAATTGTTGAAATTGATAATTTTTTCTTTATACTGTGGTATCATTCTTGGTGAGGGCAGGATGCTACTCAGGGTCATATGGGCCTGGGTACATGATCAGAGAGCTCTTCCATTTCTCTTTTCATGTAGTCCAGGGAGATATGACTCAGGTCATTCACACCAACATGGACAATGACAGAGTCATCTGGACTGGTCAGCAATGCAGGCAGTAGTATGCTGATGTGTTGTGTCACCATTAAGAAGATCTCCAAAACTGGGAATTGGAGGTTAGTCTAGAAAGGGCTGAATGGTAAAGTAAACATTTTTTAGTAGTTCTTGTTTTTCAAGGTGCAGTTCTTTTAATCTTTTTTTTTTGTGTCATTCTGAAATGTGTTCATAAGAAAGGTTATTTCCTGTAACGGACACAAAGACATTCTAGGTGGTGCTTGTCTATCTAGATTGGCACTGTTGACTACTGTGGAGTATTACATAGCACAATGTCAGACTTCTGCTAACTTGTGCAGCATGTAGAGTTGTAGTTTAGTTGTATAGTTTCCAGGCTTCTACTGCTATAAATGTTGATATGGAAATATAGCTCTTTAGTCATGTCTATTTTTTACCGACACTTGCATAAGATGGCTCTTTTGTCTATTGTTTAACTCAGCACAGACAGAGAAGGAGGCCAGTTGTATTTGTTACAAAAAAAGGATGCAGTTGACACTTGTATCACAATCTGGTTAGAGATGCATTTACCAATGTACTTGCACTATATTGACTCAATTTGTAAGACATCTTCAGTACTGTTATCCTTCCCATTGTGTGTCCTTCCTGGAGGTCATGAAACCAAGGAACCACAGATGCATCAACCAGGGTTGGCCCCCTTCCCTGTGGATGTAACAGATTAGAGATCTGGGAGTGCCTCACTGGTGGGGTTTGAACTCTCCCAGGAAGGTAATCTGGCTCATTTACCCACTGTGACACAGTGGTCAGTGCAGTAGGAGATGTAGGATATGGTTGACAGTGCAAAGGCCTGCTGGGTGACTGCTACCATGTCCCTTGTGGACCGCATAGAAGATGTGCTTCACTGGCAGGCCCAGTCACCAGCCTACTAAAGCTGTCACCAGTAACCCATCCAGACCCATCTGGGACATCTACAGGGTCAACATGACATCCCCCAGGCTATTTTGGCAGCCAGCATGCCACCTGTATCCCTTCATATCTACAGCCATGTATTTCAAATCAAGACAGATGCAGCACCTATTTTGCTATAATAAGAGGAAGAGGGAAAGGCAGAAGATAGTAAATACTGTACTTTCTTAAAAGTAGGTCAAAATAATATCAAGAACAAGTAAGAAATTTATTCAGAATGCAACTACTCTGTGTTACACAAGGCAAAAATGTATATGTCTGTCTGATAATAAAATCAGTGTATACTCTGAACAAATAGACAAAGCAGTTACCAATGAAATACATGTTGGGCAAGGTTTACAGTGTCACTGAGAACCTAGTTATAATCTGAAATGTTAAGTGGTTTGGCATAAGGAGTTACCATGTGATCTTAAATACTGGAACTGAGTCAGAAAAAAATATTATACGAGTAAAGCGATAACAGGGAACGATATTGAATGACCATTTCAAAAGTACCTAGAAACTAAAAGCTGCTGAGTGTAATAATTCACAATGTGAGCAGTGTCAAATGTTAACATTTCAGTATTAAATGAACTGAGAATTTTTGTTCTGTGTTTAATAGAGCTCATATTGCTAAGTGTGTTAAGAAGAATGTTATTATATTTGTGAAGGGTGAACATATTAAACTGTCTAGGACAATTCCTTGCAGTATTATCTGCGAAATGATTTTCTAAGGTACACATTTTTCTAAATATGGTGGTGTATGAATGATTAATAATATCTGTGAAGATATAACAATACACGTTTGTTGTATAAACCCCCCAAATCTCTGTGCTGTCACACTGCTTAATACAAAGGTCTGAGACAATTCATTCTAGGAACTAAAATTTATACATATTTCACATTTTCTTGCAATTTCAGAGTTAAAGGACAGTTTTCAGACAAAGCAGCCGTTCCCATAGTATTCAGTTAACTGCATTCAAGGAAATGAAGGTATTGTCTAAATTATTGAAATAACAGGGGTTCCATGTAGATACTGCAGCACAGAATAAATCTCCTGCTGTCTGCCTTTTTACAGAAGACTAAATAAATTAAGACATTTATTCCTTTAGTCACTTAATTATATGTAGATTTAATTGTTTATTTAGTTAGCTAGTTATTTAAATAGTTACTTCAGATATTCCAGCTAATGGAGCTCAGTTTCAGGGAAGGCTCCGAAAGAAAAATTACAACAATTAAGTAACACTGAATATATATTGAATGTTATGGCTGTGCAGCATTTACCACTGTGGACTAACAAACAGCGTCTGGTTTTCTGTTCTCCACTCGCTAGGGAATCTTATGTGCAGAGCTCGCATGTTCTGTCTTTGTCTACATGGGTTTTTACTGAGGTCTCTGATTCTGTCCTTTTGTCTAAAGGCATACTAATATGATAATTTGTAAGCTCCGAAGTGTGTGTGTGTGTGTGTGTGTGTGTGTGTGTGTGTGTGTGTGTGTGTGTGTGTGTGTGTGTGTGTGTGTGTGTGTGTCTGTGTGTGTGTGTGTGTGTGTGTGTGTGTGTGTGTGTATGAGTGTGCATGTGCATGTGCATGTGTGTGAATGTGACTTGAATATGCATGCACACAGTATGTGTGTGTGTGTGTGTGTGTGTGTGTGTGTGTGTGTGTGTGTGTGTGTGTGTGTGTGTGTGTGTGTATGTATGAGTGTGCATGCGCATGTGCATGTGTGTGAATGTGACTTGAATATGCATGTACACAGTGTGTGTGTGTGTGTGTGTGTGTGTGTGTGTGTGTGTGTGTGTGTGTGTGTGTGTGTGTGTGTGTGTGTGCTTGCTGGGAAAAAGCTTAATTTCTGTTGTATCCTTAAATAATAAGATTAAGCATTTGGAAAATGAGTGACTGTGTACTGTTTGTATATGTGCATTGATGTGTAATATGATGGCATGTAAAATAAAATCACATGCATGATACACAGTTTAACTACAAACTGAATTACATTGTCAGTAAGCAATGTATAGTAACCAAGAGCTTTTTCAGGGTAATTGCAGTGTTTATTATATAATGACTGCCTTCAAGATGAAAATAAAGAAATACTTAGGCTTAAAACACATTGCCATAACAGATATATATTATCATCTGTATATTCTCAGGCAGTAATGTGGCACATCTATCACAGAAGAGATATAATCATAGAACACAGTTAAGTGCTAGACAGGCAGTACATGCAGGAACACGGAAATACTGGCATATAGTTCCATTTACTCGTTACTGCTTGGCAGTGTAAGTTGATATTTCAGTTTTGTTTTTTCTAGCCCATTATTTGTCATAAGATGAACTGTAAAGGAAGAAAGGAATATAGGGACAATACTAGGCAATCACTTATGAAGATCATAAGATGCCTGCCCACATACGCTATTAAGTAGATGCAATTAAAAGTTCAAACAGAAGTGATGTAGCAGAAATTTGGTGATGCAAGGATATGTGGTAATAAATAAATAGAAATGTATTGGTACATTTGTATGATGAACTATTTGGAGTCTTATTACAGAATTTCATTGAAAAATATAGGAGACAAGTAAGTTAAGTCATGGGAAAATACAGGCACAATGTGAGAAAAAGGTTTAAGGAAATAATTTAATTTATTTAACTATGTAAGTGAACTGGTATAGCAAGGTGTCTTTTCAGCCATGGCCCAGACCACCAAGCACAAAAGTTAAATGCATTATATATCGATAGTATAGGTAGCTAATAAAGAATACCAGCATACCTAAAAAAATCCACAAAGATAAAGAGCATGTAAAAGTTAACACAGTGACCTAGGGTATGATTGAACCTCACATCCAGGAGGTTTTGAGGTAGAAATCATAAACACTGAGCCACTGTGTTGCCTAGTTAGAAAGATAATTAGAGATTCAATGGGGTTTGTATTTGTACAATAGTGTAGTAATACTATGAAGCAATAGTACATTTAGGTAGCATAGGGTGCAGGTCAGTTGCACACAAAAGTTTGTAGTTGCAGATGGAAGGGCAGTTGCTTTGCTTTGTAGATGATACGTTTATGAGGCATTATCCTCACACCATTTACTGTGTGTCTAGGAATTTCCTAAGTCTAGCAGAAGCCATAATTCTTAAGAGTATCATGTTGTGAGTTCCAGTTTGTCACAAATAATGCAAAAAAAGGATTCCGTACTTACTACAGTTTTGAGGTACGTGCATGAGATGGACATTATGTGGGTGTAGGGGTATGGGTGACATATACTATGTGACCAGTATGATAAGGGGCAGATATATTTTTCCTGCATGGTGTTTCGTGACCAAGCTATGCCATTGCTGTGACAATGGTGAGTTTTGCACAGTGGCTGGTTTGCAGGGCAGACAGTGCTATTGTATAATGTTTGCATTTTGTCCAGGGCATTATCTGTTTTGTTTTATTTGTTTTTTTGTTTTTTTTTTTGTGGGCATGATAGGACCATACAGTAGACATGTAACAAACAGGGCTGATGCAATGTTTGTCTTGTTTCTGTAATAATACAAATTTTAGATTTTTATAACCTTCCAAGTGACATTTTTGGCAAAGACCATCTTACCTTCCTGTGTAAATGCCATCAGTAGATGCCTAAGGATCTGTAACAGTGGACATTTTGTGAGGTGGTACAATCTGGTACATTGAGGCTGAGGTTATGAACCACGCAGATAAATGGTTTATTGAAAAATATCTTTGTCTTGCTTTGGATAGGTTTAGTAATAATCTTGGGTCAGTTAGCCATTGCTGAATGTTGTTGTTCAACATGCCTTGTACCATACCATGTACAGTGGGAAGGTTAGATGTAGACCAGAACAGACAATACTGGAGTAACTGGCATATTATAATAATGTTGTGCTTTCATATCAGTGAAATGTGTTGTTTATGAATATGGCAAACAAAAACTGGCCAAAATGGAGACTTTAGTTCTCTGAAGTTTGGTAAATGATACGCTATGCCTCCAGTATGAAAGCACGTTAGATAGCTCTAAATCCAAGCTCATGTGAGTTTTTTCATTAGATAGGTATTTGTCAAGGCACATCTGTGACATTTCCAGCTGATTGATGCATACAACAGATTTTTAAACTACATACATTTTCTGAGCAAAATGAACTAAACCACTGTCAGAGTTAATTATTTACCGTGTATTACAATCTCTTTCACACAACACTGTGGGAAGTTTGAGGATTGTATATTTTTCATTATACTTTTAAGAATAGCTTTAGAGCATTTTATGCGGAATTTCCTGTTGTAAACAGATGATTAGGACAGCGTATTTACATATGTGCATATTTAATTATAAGAATTCTCAGCAATGTTACTTCTGTCATAGTATTACTTATTTTACTTTTATCCTTACCATTTATTTATATTTCTAAAGGAATCCCACACATTTCAACCCATTATAATCTGCAAACAGCAGTGCGTCCATAGAACCATTCATAGTTGGTATGCGCATTTTTGTTACAAGTACTATAAATACACAAGAGGCTTTAGACATGTGCTCTAGTTTAAATCTTCACTATATCTGAATACATATTCATAAAAGGAATAGAACTCTGTATGGTTTTGGAAATCATGTCAACGTAAAGATATAAATTACTCCTACATAACATTCTGGGACAGTTGCAAACAGAAATGTAGGATTTGAAAGATAAAGATGAACAAGGAAAGGCTCACAAGATTATTGGAATAAGTATGACTTAGGAAAAAAGTGGCGTTGTTAATCAAAACTTTTTTAGTTCTCAATACACATAACTAGAAATTAAAGAAGAGCATGATCTAGGATCAAACACAATTTGTACAATGCAGAACACTGTACGTTCTGATCAGAAACATGCACTGAAGGTGTGTTCTGCATAATGCCTGGATGGTCAAGATACAGTGTATGCTAATCTCCAAAACTGGTATACATATAAGGGACACTAGTTATTTCGCCTAATATTTTTGTCCTCATTATTTTATGATGTTTTAGTGGGTTTACGATGGTATGGTCGAAAGGGGTCAGGTCGAACAGTTGCAACATCAGAAAAGAATAATGACTGTGGCAGCACAGAAAGACTAGAATGTCAAAAATAGTAAATACGAAGATGCGTATATGACATTTGCGACATTCCCATCTTTCAGCCATGATGTTAGTTAGCTTACCTCTACTATTTTGTGGGGGGCTATGCCTCACTGCATCCCCATGTGGGGGTCTGTGCCCCCACACCCCCTGCATGTTAAATATACCAATTCCGAGATCGTACGTCAGTGAGGAAATGGGCTACTTCCCTGGTCCTCACTGAAGCATGACCTCCCTCCACAGTCTTGGCACGTTGCTTGCCAAAAGGTTGAGTGCATCATGCAACTCGACTAAACATGGTCGACCACTACTGGTTCAATTTTCTGCCCCTTGGAAACCGTGGTTTCAGACATTAGCCATTTTGCTTACTGCCATTCGCGTAAGTCATAGTAAACCTTTTGGTAAATCGCTGAGTATTATAGTCAGTAATGATAGACACAGAGCTTCATGCTTCTTGTTTAGAAAATGCATGATGATACGAAATGTACTGTCCTATTAAGTTTTAAGGAAATTACTGTAATATTTAACATTTTCCCTGATTTTGTGCCTTTGTCCTCCCATTACTTTTGGCTTTGGCCAGAATTCTTGAGCAAAAAAGATAGCAGGTAAGATATAATTTTCTTCATATGACATACAAATTCAGTACCATATACTATACTATATTAGACTATACTAAACTATATTATACTATATATGCACATCCATAGCATCAAGGAGTGCACCACAACCATTTATCAGCACTGGCAGGAGAAACAGCTCATATCAGGCAAGATGTTTTTGCAGTGCAGTGAGTAAAATGTAAGGCTGCCTTTGCTCAGGGAGCAAAAGATAGCTGTAGTCTTGACTAATGCAAACAGAAGGAGATGTCAGGTCTGCATACATTTAGATTCCAAAATGGCTCATTCGATAAGTAAAAATACTACACAAGACCAGCAGCTTTTAGGGAATGGTTGCAAGTTAGAGGAAGCATAAGTTATTTTGAAATATGAAGGCTGGTGGCCTCAATTCCTGCAGTTTGCTGCAGAAAGGTGTCTCCCTAATCATTTTAATTCCATTTCATTTGGCTAATTCAAACTAACTTGAAACTTTTGGTTGTCCAATACTCCAGATGCCCTTTCTGTGAACTACAGCTTCTAAATGTACATTTGTAATTTTGCTCTCTCTATTTCTTTAGCTGCCACCTGTTGTTGTTGTGTCTTTCGGCTTTTCCCGGTTAGGGGTCGCCACAGCGGAACTCCGGTCCGCTAATGATTGGTAGTTGATTTTTACGTGTCGAGTTACCAGCCCTGACACACAACCTTCAATGAAGGTATAACCATTCACGCATGTCTCCACGCAGAAGACGCTCTAGCTAGGAATCGAACCGGACAGCGTCTTACTGTGAGGCGACAACGCTACCGCAGCACCACCACCGCTAACATCTTTAATTGCCTCTGCCTCTGTCCTTCTTCTTAAAACAACTCTCATGTCATATGTACTACAACTCTATACAGCAAGATTATGTCCCTCCTGTCTACTTCCTGTTTCCCACCATGCACATGCTCTGGGTTCAGCCTTTCATAGTAGATTAGTTCAACCATTTCCTTCACCAGTCTGGTAACATTCTTTTGCATCCTTACATCCCGCCCTTTTTTCTTGTTCCTCAGGGTCTTCCAGTCCTACGCACAATATTTTGGATATGACCTTGAGGGTGCTCTGTGGAGTGACAAGATCACTTCTGCATCCCTCAAATTCACACTCCTGGCAAAATGCACCCCAGCAGTCCATTGGTGTTTGCAATCAAGGTTCACATTTCTCCTGGTGGTTCATTTTGGTCATTAGTATTACCTTTGGGGCCTTCTGCAATCATGACTAAATTCAACACTGTTACCTCCAAAATGCATCTCTTTGCAGTTCATTATACTGGACCCCAAAAATCAGTTTAAGTGGGCTCTGTCTGCCTAGGTCTTTTGTCATGTGGTTCCCCACCTTTCTTGCATTCCCTGGCAATTCTCATAGCTTTGTGTTGTCCAAGATCAGGTTAATTTTGTTCTACTTGTTAAGTGTGATTTCTGACAAAAATACAATAAACAATACTGGTTTCAGGACTGAATACTGTGGAATTCCTGTAATCATTTCCCTCTTCTCTAACCCTTCCCCCTTACCTTCACCTTCTCTGTCTGTCCTTCCCATCAGCGTCACTCATTTACCCATTTTCATTCCCGCTATGACTGTTCAAAAATTATCTGTCAGTCTCATGTGAGGGACTGTGTCAAATAGTGTGTCATGGCCTTTGTATACACATGTGCTAGTTCCTTCTATCTATCACCTTGGTTAATCAGCCATTGATCTGGGCCAAGTTCATTTAATGGGACCTACCAAGTTGCACCTGCACCCACTACTGGGTCATGTCTATTAAGCTATGTGCAGACAAGTATTCAATAATCTACCCCTGAGGATAATTCACACTGCATAACCTAGTCCTAATGTTAGCCTAGCCTGTCTCTAGCTGTCTGCATTTCTCTTCACTCCCCCCTTTCCCCAGTATACAAAGCTCCCAGCTCTGTCTTCTTCCATCTCAGCATCATTTTATCTGTTTGCAGATTTACGCTATACAATTTATTCAGGGTCTCCAGGGCCTGCACTGGCACAGTGGGAGAATGCCAGCAGCTCTTATACATTTACAATGATAACGTTGCTTTTTAAACTAGTGAAAGTGTCCCCTTGCACACCACAATTGTGTCATGGCATTGAAGCATGGTAATAATGATTCTCTTGCTTAAGTTATGATGCAGGAATGACAGAATCAACCGCAAGCCAATTAATGTCTTGCCCATCCTGTGCTGACAGGGACAGAATAAGTAAATTCCTACCACAGGCATGCCATCTTGGGAAGGGTCTGAAGCTGTACTTTCTGCAGAAGTGACTTAGGGAGAGCAGGAGAGGTAGACCATGCCAAGGAGAGTACAGCTATGGCCCAGCATAGTGGGCATTGCACTTCCCCTTCCAGCCAATATGGAGGCTATTAACAGCATAATCAAATAATCTCCTACCTTCCCCTAAATGACAGCTTTGATCTGTGGTTCTTGCCTCCTTCAACATCTGAGGGACAGAGCAATAGATGGACCAATAAGGGCTGGACGTCATGTACGGGGGCTAAAATATATAAATTATAATTGGGGGGGGCTCAGTTCAAACAGGAAGTTTTATAATCAGCAATTAATATTCCAGAATTAAGGATGTTGCACTAGCAATTAAATGTAAGATATTAAAATTGTGGCATTCCTTTTCATTTTCTTCCCATATAGTGCTAAATTTCATTGGTACAGTGGTAGAATTGTTGCCTCACAGCAAGAGGTTCTCCTGTTCAATTCTCGGCTGGAGTGCCTTCTGCATGGAGTCTGCATGTCCTCCCTGCGGTAGAGTGGCCTCCGAAAGACATGCGTGAATGGGCGTGCCTTCGCTGAAGTTCGGGCGTCAGGCTGGCAACTCAGCACCATAAAAATCGGCTGCCAATCATTAGCGGATCGGAGTTCTGCTGTGGTGACCCCTAACCAGGAAAAGCCAAAAAGACAAACAAGTGCTGAATTTCATTGAGTAATATTATATCATGCAACTACAGACTGGAAGGAGATCAAACACAAGTGTCACAGTAATGCAGTATAACCATAAGTCCTTATATTTTCACAAATGAGGCTGTCAGCTGTGTTCACTAACAACTTTGAACAACTTTGGTTATTTATCCTAATCTACCCCGTATATACATATGTAACACAAAAAAAGCAGCTGTGCAACATTTACACTTCAAAAGCATGCTATTATTTTGCATAACTGTGAGAAACCCCCTTTCCTTTTTTGCTATGTATGCAGAATGCTATTCCACATAACAAAAAAAACTGAAGCCTTTAAAGGCCATTCTTTGATGCAAGTTGGGGTGAATATTTTGCACAAAGATATCAGCAGGGTAGGTGTACAGCTTGCTGAAGCAACACGCATCTTTTGTGCTAACACAAGCTGTTTCCTAATGAAATAAATGATTTTAATTTGATGCTGCTGCAACAGTGAAACAGATCTTTTTTCCATACTGCTGTGGTTTCTTTAAAAGCTAAACAAAATGTGTAGTTCAGGTAGGTAAGTACAAATCCCCCTCAAGGTAAGCAGTATAGGGATAAGTAACATTGCTCGGAAAATCATGGATGCATTCCTTACTGTCTTGTTATTTTGTGTAATACTGCATTCACAGTACTGCTGGTAGCAGTAAAGTAAGAATTGCTAAGTTTTGCTTCAGCCTATCGTCCTATAATAATTAGGGAAGTAGCTGAAGTTTTATACTTTCACACAAAGCAAACTGAATTCAACCTGCAAACAAGATTTGTTTTATTCTTTTTAAATATTTTATACTTAAAAATGTTTTTAGTTCATCAAATTGCAGAAAATGTTCTCATAAATATCTAGGACTGAAGATAACTTGCATACCCATGACCCATTATGCACATGAATGGGACAATATTTCATACTTCCAATGTCTAGGGATACCAAAGCTTATGCATACAAGAAAGATATGTCATCCCTTTTCCATCCACTTGCCTACTAACTAGCCACCACCGTCCATAGCCATAGCCACTTGTTTTCCAACATGGAGGAGGGAGCCAGTTAGAACACAGCCATGACCCAGTAAGCAAAAAAGGTTTTTATTTTATTTTCTGACACTAGCCCCTCCTTCAGCAGCTGAAGTGCATGGTCCCCCAGTGTGATGGCCCACCTACTATGCCTTTCCCTAACAGTGAGAGTATTCCTGCACATGCCATGTGAAGTCCACCATGCAGACAAAGCTTGGCAGATACAAGGACACATCCCCAGCCCATACAATGAATGTTCTACACCTGTCTCTCCAGCAGTTGCCAGCACTGTAGTTTACCTGCCCACCTCCCTCCCCCGAGACAGGTGATCTGGCAATTGCTTCTCATTCACCACTTTCTCTTTAGCTCTCTTCCAACAGGTCATCTGAATCACAGTCAAGCTTTATCCCACTACACCATGGTGCCCACATTCATGCAATGCTCTTTATTTTTAACTGTATTATAATTTTGGGTCCACAACACAAAATAGATGGTATTAAAAGTCTTCTGAATCAGAGCAAGATAGATCTATATGGCTTCAAATGTTGTCATCTAATATGCCCTAGTAACACTGCTACTCCAAGCATAACGATCACCGATGCTTTGCACAACAATGACACAATGAATGCCTGGCTATAATGGCACCAAGGAAATCATGGTGAAGTACAGAACAGTGGTCAGCCCACAGCCAATCTGCACTATCCTGTCGAAGAGAGCTACATACTTCCAATGTTTGTAAGCATCTGTGTACATGTTAACAATGAATGATTTTTGAATTAATTGAGCATTTATATGCTAACTAAACATTCATGGGTTTATAGGTTTACACTAAAGCTAATGCAGAAGTGCATGAAGAATCTTAGCTGCAGCACCCTTTAGTACTGAGAGTAGATTAGTTACCTTGCAACACTGACTGGGAGTCAGTGCCTTGATGCTCTCAGTAATGGGGTGGAGCCAGCTGTACATCTTTTGGATTATTTACAGGATTTACTGTTATTTTCTTGCTTTGGTTTGGTAAATTTGGTTTTATCGGTGATCGTTATGCTTGGAGTAGCAGTGTTACTAGGGCATATTAGATGACATCAGATGAAGATAAAGAAGGATGAAGATGGTGAAGGATGAAGAAGGTGATTGGAGCTGGTGTTGAAAGTCTGGGTTCCTAAACTGTAGTGTCTCAAATTGTAGCCTTTGAGAATGGAGAAAGTAATGGAGGTTGGAGGAAATTCTGAACTGTTTGTCACTGGCATTGGGCTGTGGAGAGATCAGAGAGTGGATTTCCAGTTTTGTTGCGTGTTTCCAGGTATTCTTGGCAACTGGAACTGGACTGAACTGTCAGCCATTATGAAAAATCAGCATGTTAAAAAAATGTAAAAAAACTTAAACAGTTAAAAGCAGCAGCATATATCAAAATGTAACATGAAAGTCCTAAATGCAAACCTTAAAACTTCCTCAGTTAAACATACTGCATTACATCTCATATCAATATGCATGTCCCAAAATTTATGATAAGCATAAACAAAAAATCAATGTGTTAACTTCATACATTTCTCATTTGCTGTTATTAAAAACTTTCTAAATATTGGAGTTGAATCATGAATGCATTCACAAATTTTTAAAAAAGGGGAGTTTTGTGAGAGCATTTTATGTCTGATGAAGCATAGTGGTACTATGCGAAAGCACTTACACTCTTTATATGTCTTTTGTTTGAATAAATGTGATTATTTGTATGCCGTGCTGGTCCTTTGCCTATCTAAATGCATTGGATTACTTTTGTGTTGTTAGGATTGGACTTTATCAGGTGCAGTGGTTTTGCTTTTGTTATTTGTTACTATTGATTCTATGGGTCTATATTAGAACATCAAAGTCTTGAAATTTTGAATGTTCTAATATCGACCCCTATTCAGCGAACGCTGAAAATAGCGAACATGCAGAACAGCAAATTTTTTCCCAGGGAAAAAAAATTGCTGTTCCGAAACACATACACACAACACAAGCACACCAAAAAAACAGCAATCCACACACATACACTTAAAATCCTACATCTAACCCTACATTAAACTGTACATACACTACTATCTATCCACTTATGTTAATCCAAACCCTAACCCTAAGGTCCGTCACTATTGCACACTCACCTCACCCGCGCCCTAACCCTAACTCACCTACCCCACCCTAACCCTAACGTCCATCACAATCGCACACTTACCTGACCCACACCCTAACTTGCGTAACCCGTGCCCTAACCCTCATGTCCACACAATCACACACTTACCTGAATCAGAGCCGTAACTTTCCACCACAGTGCTGAAAATAGCGAAGCTACAGAAACGACCAACAGAATTCTTTCCCTAGGAAAAAATTCGGTGTTCTGCAGCTTTGCTATTTTCAGCGTTCACTGAATAGGGGTCGATATTAGAACATTCGAAGTTTCAAGACTTTGATGTTCGAATATAAACCCGATTCTCCTGCCCAGAAGCATGGCTGAAGGGATTAACATTGAACTGTATTTTAATCCTCCCTGTGCAGCTTCTACAAGAACTAAGGATCCTTTTAATTATTTGGTTTAATGTGAAGGTAATCCACTGTTACCTTTTGAACTGAAAGAAGCTAATAATGGAGATGAAATGGATAATGTTGATTTATATGAATATTTCAAATTACATAGAAAATTAGAGGAAATTTTCATAAAACTGAAAAAGTGGGAATGGCAGAGGAAATATCTTGAGCCCTGCTTACATTTTAAATTTGTACCACGTGGGCTACGTATTATCAAAATGCCCACGTATGGTAAATTTTACCCTGACTTATTCTCCAAGTGGCAGCAATTGAACTTGGACATGAGTTATGGGTACATGCAACTTTTAGTTAAACATCCTTCCCAGTTAGAAGAAAGTTTGGTCGCAGAATTGAATGTGACTAAGAAGAAATTATTTGAACAGTTATCTAACACTATGGCTGACAAAGCCATTGAAGAAGTCATATCATTTGTCATCTCATTTCAGTGTAAGCTGCAACAACAGAAAATGCTGAAATTGGAGAGAGACCTTAAGGTCTTTAAAACTGGCAATGTTATCTCAAAGCAATACCAGGATCCATTTCCTTGGAACCCCCTGTCGACCACTTGTTTATCAAGTCAAAAACGCAATTGGTCCAGAGATTTTACATGTTACTGTTCTTTATCTCTAGGCCATGAAACAACATTGCTTGCACTCTTTATATGTCTTTTGTTTGAATAAATGTGATTATTTTTATGCCGTGCTGGTCCTTTGACTGTCTGAATTAGTTGGATTTTCAGGAACTTGCTGCCCAGTTATGCCAAATGTTTTGTCTGTATTGTACTTGAGGTAGACCCTGCTGTGTCAAGCCTATGAGCTTCCATATCCAATTTCTGAAATCCAGCACATTTTATACAAGAGACTGTTTTCTGGAATCAAATTCATCCTCCCATTTATCAAATATTAATTTTACAGGCCTCCTCACCCTATAACAGCAAAGTAACTCAAATGGTAAATGAAAAAAATGTGGATTGTTGGGGCACATCCATAGGTTTATAGGTTCATAGATTGGTACTTGCCTATCTGCCCGAAGGCATATATTAGCCCAGCCATGTTGTGTGGTATTCACCGCCCCTTTAGTAGTTCCCTAGACCCTTGTACTAGCAGCTAGTACCCTTGGCCCCTATCTAGTAGTGCTGTTGGTGTGATCCCTGGTGTGAACTTTCTGTTACCCATCCACTCATCAAGGTTCCTCTTGAAGAGTGATAGTGAGGGTCTCTGTCTTATGTAGATTGGGACCCTGTTCCATAGTAAGGGAAGTCTCTGCGAAGAGAATCTATCCCTCCAGCATGTTCTATTCATGTTCTATTCATTGTTATGTTGAGGTTTATATCCCTAGAGCGTGTAGCTCGAGTAGATTTGGTTTTGCTAAGATGGAGCATGTTCAACAACTCCTTTGTATGTGTACATGATGCATATATTAGATGTGGATTTTATACTGTAAAGAATGTCTGATTTCTTTTTGCTTAAAGCATAATCTTACACTGTATATAATTCTCCAATTTTTGTTTAAAAGTTCATGATTGTGTTAGTGATTGTACAATATATGGAACTTTTCTCCCGGAGGCTGCACTGAAAAGAGGTTCATGCTAAACCCGGTCAGACTATCCTAGCAAACAAAGGCAAAACAACAAAATAAAAATAAAATAAATTATGGCACCTGAATTATTGTCTTGTACTTAGCACTGTGGCAGATAAAGCAAACTAAGTTTGCATCACTACAATGCATGAACCTGTATTAAATCTCTTTCGGCATTCCACTGCATGGTGGAAGCTAAAGAAAGCTTAGGTATTAATAAATATTAATATTCTCACTAAGAAATGCTGTACTAAAGCTAGGGTGCCCTTAAGAACTGTTACTAATGACTATTTATTACTTTAATAAGCATGTTTGCATGCTACTCAAATTGTAATGCTTCTAACATATTACAATCAACAGATTACTTCAGAATATGAAAACATGTAAATCCTGTCCTTTATTTTATGAAAAAAAATCTGTTGCACATTTCTGAAATATGTCAAATGAAAATCTTGAGCCTTAGAACTAAACAGAAGCAATGAAATATTCCTTTCTCCAGTGAGCTGTGAACTATAACTGCATTATGATTTACCAAATAATTGTGTAGCATATTACAGTTCGCAGGGAACTGTATTAATTAGGTCTTATAGCCTTGTTAGTGAATAAAACAGCAGCAGCAGTAACCGAAGCACTGAGATAAAATCATTCAAGCTTTAAATTAGTCTCATTATAGCTTTAGTATAAATAAATGAAATTGGAAGGTGTATGGGACTCCAGATGAATATGTGTCTTCCTGCTGTTTATTCAGTTAAGTCACTGCTGTGGTCTTGATTTTGTTATGCCTTAGTGGACAGAAGACTGTGTCTGAAATCAGCCTTTGTAACGATGCCAGACGTTATGTCTGTTAAACTGATGGTGAATATATACAATAAGCCAAGCTACATTTTATTTTTATTATGCTGTGGTAACAGAAATAATACTAATGACTAATATTCTCTGTGAATAAACCAGTAATAACACATGAAGAAAATGTATAGTCCATTCAAGGAAATCAGTTCTGATAAGGCTTTACAACCTCTCCAAACATGATTGTTATTTTAATATTTCTGCAGGTCAAGAGCTGCAACTGTGCTGCAATTTCCTAGGCCAGATGATGACATGCAATCTTCAAATAAAAGGGGAGGGAGGAACAAAGGAATGACCCAGCAAGCTAAGCCATCAGCTTCTACTGCTAAAAAGATGCCTGTTACTATAAGAGGGAATTGTCCATTCACAGACGTGTGCAAGTTCCAGGTCTGTTTCTTACATGGAAGTCAGTATTAACTACAAATAGACCCTTACCTCTGCAAACTTCATTCACCTAACCTCTGACAATTGGGGCAATTCGGGATAAATATGGCTAGGCTTGTAAGGGCTCTAGGGCTGTTAGCCTAGTAACTTCCTATGAACTTATGCACTTCTGATTTTGACTTGCATTTAATTAGTAACAGAAAAGATCATAAAAGTGATCTTCTGCTATAATTTTATATAATAGTGCATGTTTTATTTTGAATTGTTGTATATGCAGTTATTAGTGCATTTATGCCAGACATAATGTTTGCACCCACCTAGGGCATGCTTTTCTATAGTACAAAAGCAATTTATAACTTTTCTCCAGGAACAGCATGCCTAGTTTTCAATACAGGTTATGCACAAAGCTACAATTAGTTTACTGCCACTTGTTTCATCTAAGTGCATTTGTCTGAGCCCTGGAGGCCTCAATGATAACCATGTGACAGTAATACAACTTATTCTGAGGTTTGAAGACTTTGGAGAGAGTTATACAGGTTAAGAATAGCTATAAGGTTGGATTTTCCATAACATAAAAAAGTGCAGCATAGTTACCCATTCACTAAGCCATCACATGGACATCATTGGTAACTGAATCCCTGAGATAAGAAGTGAAGATTAATTAAATCACACCATCACATGGACATCATTGGTAACTGAATCCCTGAGATAAGAAGTTCACTAAGCCATCACATGGACATCATTGGTAACTGAATCCTATATCACACCATCACATGGACATCATTGGTAACTGAATCCCTGAGATAAGAAGTGAATATTAATTAAATCACACCATCACATGGACATCATTGGTAACTGAATCCCTGAGATAAGAAGTTCACTAAGCCATCACATGGACATCATTGGTAACTGAATCCCTGAGATAAGAAGTGAATATTAATTAAATCACACCATCACATGGACATCATTGGTAACTGAATCCCTGAGATAAGAAGTTCACTAAGCCATCACATGGACATCATTGGTAACTGAATCCCTGAGATAAGTAGTGAACATTAATTAAATCACACCATCACATGGACATCATTGGTAACTGAATCCCTGAGATAAGAAGTTCACTAAGCCATCACATGGACATCATTGGTAATTGAATCCCTGAGATAAGAAGTGAATATTAATTAAATCACACCATCACATGGACATCATTGGTAACTGAATCCCTGAGATAAGAAGTGAATATTAATTAAATCACACTCATTGTGCATATGTATTTAAACTTTGATAAAACCTACTAGTAACAACTAAAACAATGAGGTGCAGAAGAATTTTGATATTTGTTGACTGCATTCTCTGAGGAGGAGGAGGAGGAGAGAAAGGGAAAAATAGTGGCTTACACAAGGATGGTAGAGAAAACTCATCCTGGCAAATATGGAAAAATAGTGGCTTACACAAGGATGGTAGAGAAAACTCATCCTGGCAAATATGGAAAAATAGTGGCTTACACAAGGATGGTAGAGAAAACCTATCCTGGCAAATATGGAAGCTGTTGGTATAAAGGGATCATGGTATAATATTTGATAAAACTAACAAACAAGCAAACAAAAAAAAAACAACTTAATAACTCTATTGGGGAAGCACATTATGCTAACCAAAACCAAATTATTTACGGGTCTATGCAAGAAGCTTCAAGCAGAAGAGGGTTTAGATAAGTGGCACTCTAGGTTAATTATGAGTGATATTTTAAGACATTACCAAAAATACCACAGAGCATTTTTTTCCTAATTAAAAAAGAATTATTTTTTACAGAATTACATATTGTGAGAATTATTTGTATGGATGAAGCATGCAAAGTATACAGAATCACATTTCTTTACCAAAAGATAGTATATGCTAAATATATAAAAATTACATACAAAACTGATTTTTCTGTAACAAAAGGCTATGAAGATATACTTTGATACATATGTACTAACATGTAGAGTACTAAAGCAGAATCTTTTTAATTTCTAAATTTTCTCCTATGAAAGAAGATATTTAGTAAATAAATTACAAATCTCAGTGAAATTTCTTAAATAATTATGAGGGATTATTATGTATGGATGCATGTAAGCTCTTTCATATGAAAACAATGCTTGTATTCTAAAAAAAACTGAGCAGTATTGATATTCGGCAGCTTAATGAAAAACAAAATCGGAACATGCTTATCATATAGGCATGCTTAATCGGAGTATGACAAATAGCTAAAGTGAAGGAAAGCAAAAGCATTTCTGAATTAACAAAGTTAAAGGTTCACAGAAAGTCATACATATTCTGTCAGTTTGCAACCCTACAATTTATCAATCTTTGCAAAGTTGCTGGTACTACTGAATCATAAGAAAAGTGCAGTGTTCATTTCATGGACTGTATTAGGTCTAAATTGGCACTTGGCATATGAAGGTAAAAGGATAACAATGTTGATTTTCTTCCAGTAAGCTAAACGCTTTAAAATTGTTTTATATATATATATTGGTTCCCTTTACATCCTTTGCATTCCATACCTGCTGTTCTGTTTTATCTTTTTCTGCTTAGCCAGGCTGGGATTCCTGGAAAGCATTTCTACCAATTCTCCAGTGTTAACTGGACTAGGTTTCAATACATCTGTTGTAAGTCACTGATGTTCAACTTAGTGATTGTTTTTCCAACAGAGAATCAGTGATAGTATGGTTTCTGTTTGCAAGTTGGCAATGGTTTACTGTCTATGAGCTTCTGTTTTATCTGTGGTTGTGCAACCATGGAGTTACTCTATTCAGCTTTTGTGGGATTACAGGAGTGGCTTCCACCTACCACAAAAATGCCTTTTAGTGATGTTACATTGCTTTAAAGATTCATCTACTGTTTTTTTTTTGGTTGCTATTTAGAACTTGAGAAAATGTAGTGGAAGTCAGTGCACTACAGAGCAATCTATTTTACAATTATTAAAGTGCCTAGAACCAAGGACATGTGGTGCAAATCAACCACACGGTATGTAAATAAAATCTTAATTATAAAACATGCAAGACACAGAATACTAGCTAAGTCCTTAAATCTAGGAAGGCCCTGGGAAAGAAGTAATTTAATAATTTAAGGAGCATCATAAAATTATCCACAGCTGAATTCCCAAAGTGCCAAGGTAGTCAGTTCCACAAGATGGGATCCTGGTAGGAAATGGTCTGCATACCACATGTATCCAGACTCATCTAGGTAATCGCAAGCAGTCTTGTGAGATGAGTGTGGTGCTGTTAATTTATGGAAGGTAACCAGCAGTCCCCTATTTAATGCGAACTCAGATTATGTACAGCAAGCTATTATTAATACTAGGTCCTTGGGCACAAATATTGAATCCACAGGAAGTCAATATGAGATCTACAGCTTTCAAGTTCTATATAAACTGAAGGCATTCAGGGTAAGCTCTAGGGAATCCTGGGTAAAATGTGTAACAGAAGTCCAAGTGTGAGGTGAGAAAGGCATGAGAGTGCAATAAAGACATTTGAACTCAGGTGCTTAATATGAGTAATATTTCTTACAAGAAATGAAATGGTCCAACAAAAACTGCTATGTGGTCCCTCAGTGACTGATGATCGTTGTGGATCAGAACAGGATTTGCATCTCTACCACAAACATCTGCCTGTTACCCCCTAAAATTAATAATTTCAGTAAGGCATGGGGCAGTGGAAGGCCTCAAAGCAGCATGGATGATCAAAGCCTCTTGTGACTGAGTTTCAGTCACCCCATCCCCATTCAGTCATGAATGGTCACTAGACTATACTCAAGGGAATCCAAGTTGGACATAAGTAAGGGAAGGTAAAGCTGGGGGTTGTCAGCTGTAATACCTCAGCACTCTTAATGTATACTTTCTGCTGGTAATGTACACTGTGAAAAATAACAGCTCAGTGAAGGAATTATGAGCAATACAATATATGGAAGGAAACAGGAGAAAGAATATAGCTCAGAAAAGGATCCTCTAAATGGGTTTCAAGAGGTAGAAAGCAAATCATGCAAGGAAAATGGAAAATAAATCCACAAGGTATCCCCAGATGGTGTAATAAGATGCAGTGGTTCAGTGTCAGATACTGCCAGGAGATCAAAAGGACTTAAACAAAATAAAAATATATAATCTCTCACCCCAGGAAAGCAAAGAAAAACCTTGTCATGGCCTGTTTCTTTACTATAATGATTCTTAAAATGAGGCTGAAATGGATCAAGATTTCACATTTTGGAACTTGTCCATTTAGTTTTTTATTGTTTTAATAAAAATGAGTACTCTGTGCTGACTTGTTTCTGCTCACATGTTTAATTTATTTTATATATATTTTATATATTAGTTTATATCGCACCACTTACATTCATTAGCTGCTGTTGTGCTTTATCTTCTGAACTTAGTCTGGATGGGATTCCAGAACAAATAATAACAGAGTATTAAGATTGAGCTGCTATTCCATGAATAAAAGTGGTGGTTAGAAACATATAATTTCATGGATATGAAGCAATCAAAATTAGCATGAAAGTAAATAGAATAATTAGACATCATTGTTTTCTTCTGCAGTAAAAAGTGTTACAGATTCTGGGTTTTATTTATAGTCCAGGGGTACGCAGGTATGTAACTCGCATCCGTGAACAACGGCACTAAGAGGTTATGTAAATAAGGTCAGTATAAAGTAGCTGGGCTGAATACAGAAGTGCAAAGTAATTCTATAATACCCCCTTTTTTCAAAACATGAAAATTATGTAAAGGAGTCCCTTTCATACGTGCGAGCTGTTTCCCAGTATCGTAAATAATACATACACTGGCATATTGTGGGCAAGCATGACTGAGCACAGTCATGCATTAAGCATTATTGCAAAGCTGCAGCCTGCACAGCAGCTAAAACAGCTTTTTTTTCAATTAAAGGGCTTTGAACAGTTTCATATATGGGTATCTTTTTGTAGATGCCCTGATAGTTTCGTTAAAGAATAGAAAGGGGGTTATAGGAAATATCTCAAAAAAGTCCACTGCAGCCACGAGTGTCTCAACTAAAAACAGTTTAATATCGCAAGTGAAAACTTTGCAAATGCTTCATCAGGCTGATTAGTAACACAAAACAAATAGCTTTTATAGACAGTGAAACAGATCAAATGATCAAATCATTAATTAATCACAATAGTAATTTAAAAAAAACACACATCCTAAATTTCATTATGTAAATCATATAGAATAGGTTTAATGCTTAAACTTCTATTCAATCCATGAGGTAAATAAGCTCTAAAATGCAAAATCCACTTTAATTCCTGCTTTTCAGTAAAAGGAATTAAATCCCCCCTCTGACAGACATGGTAATAACCTGTAAAATACAAAATTTAAAATAATGTGTAGCGTCTGTCATACGGATATGCCTGTATAATACATTTCTAGTCATTTCCTTGAGATTCCTAATAATTGTCCCCTATGCACTCGTTAAGTTTCCTTTTAGCTTTACCAATATAGTAAGCTTCGTAGATCATACACTTTTCCCAGTATGTAAGATTCCTGGTGTCACATGTCCCAAGTGTGCGTAGTTCAAACGTAGTACCATAAACATGATGTTGTATAGAAGTGTGACAATAAATATGGTCACTATAAACACAATTATGGCATTTAAAAGTGGCTTGTTTAAATGGTTGAAAGGAACTAAAAAAACGGGGTTGCTCCTTATAGCATAGTCTATTTTTTAAACTCCTACTTTTTTATTACCAAATTTCAAATCATGCATGCCATCACAATTCAACCCAGATATCTGTTCAATAATAGACCAATATTTTTTAATAATATTCTGTACATCCCGAGTGTGACCGCTGAACATAAGCATATATCTAAACCCAAGACTTGTCCTAGATCTACTTACTTTTGCATTTGTAGCTGAAAAATGGGTTTAAAATCTGTACGTCGTTTTGGGTGTATATCATTTTGGATGCATTCGACTGCATCCTGCTTAGATCCTCGTTGTATAAAATTAGCTGAAAACTTATGCATTTGAATTGGCACAGTATCATCACTGGTGTTTAAGCGCACTACCTTACCTATCTCTTCTACTGCAATGTTGCCAAATACAAAAGATGAATGCATGCTAGCTCTATATAAATAATCATTAGATTTAATTTTCTTTCTATACAAAGATGTCCGAAGCTTACCAATCTGATCCCTCATTACAGTGATGTCTAAAAATCTATTTGAGATAGAGTGACACATTTTTTTTAATGTATGAAATGTGTAGCATTAGAAATGAAATTAAAAAAAACAATTCAAAGAAGTTCAAATCACCCTCCCAAATAAGGAAGGGATTATCCACAAACCTTCTATAAAAAGCAATGTCGCTAAAGTAAGGATTAAAGGAAGCATTTACCTAAAATTCACAGATCTCTCACTGACCCCCTGATGAGACTGATTGTATCAGCACATGGTTGGGACACTGAGCCACTTTCTAAGTTTGGAGAAAATGGCATTATTTAAGTTCAGTTGTGTGGAGGAAGTACTTATGCATACAGTTAGGGCTACTGATTGTGAACTGCTTATGTAACTTTGGCAAATGTGTAAGAGTAGTGCTTATGCATACTTGTGATGAATTAAAATGGTTTTATGTTTCAATTCCATACTTTTCAAACAAATTTTACAATACAGTCATCAAACATGAAAGAAATCACTAACTACTGCAGTTAATCATGCTTAAAAATGACAGGATAGCACATTTTCCTTCATCTTTTCCTGTCTTCCTTGGAATTCCTTTCAGCTGCAAAGGTATAACAACAATTGTTTTCAGGATTACCACGGAAATCAGTTTTAAAAGTATTTCTGCACTATTGTTTATGATACCCTGAACTATGTGTAATAATTTCTGCTGTGGTTAGTTAAACAATAAGTATCATATGGACACCTGTTACTTTTACCAGAAGACTCCACCAGTCTACTCACTTTTATCTTTTCTTGTTAAGAATTGTATTGTATTTCTTCCTTATCTACAAGTAAAATAAGGATAGTCTTGTTTACCTGTTTGACTATATTCCACAAATACACAATACTTATATTCCCTGTACTAATTTTCATTTATATCTTATCTTGTCAGATTGTAACTGTTGAATGCATAAATGGATGTATTATTACAATCCAGTAGTGAAATATTCTGTGTAGGAAAGTAAAGAATTATGAAAGCAGGTCTGTCTTTTGTTTTAGAAAATGTATATATCTTATCTGTCTATGGAAAACCAGAACTGCAAAGGCTGAAGTGGAAGTGCAAATTTCCTTGCCTGCAGGACATTGTTTAATGTTCGGCAATGAAGTATATCAGGTTGTTTTCTGAAAGGCTATTTGCAGCTCATCATTAAAGCAAAGTAACACCCACTCCCCTCCCCCAGTCAGTCTGACAAGGGTGTGGTGAGTGTCATTTCAGCCATGGTGTACGTGCTCTCCCAAGAAATACTTATGAACAAACAATTAAGCACATCGGTTCTTTCTATTTATAATTAGTTACCTCACACAAAACCCATATTCTTGAAATAAATGGAAAAGGTCTTACAATTTTTTCAATGCAATGCTGCAAAATTCTTTATATCTGTAACTGCAAGTTTTATTTATAACTGTATTACATGCAGTCAGCATTACTGGTTTGAACATTACTAATACATTTGCAAAGTTACATGGACAGATTATTAAATGTAATAGTAAATTAAATTACTGTATTCTTTATTGATATTTTTATTTATTACTGTGACCTCTTAATAAGTAACATCAGCATTTTCTCCCAGTCATTAATAGATGGATGTCTGATTACATGAAATGGTATTTTTTTTCAGAATGCATTTCAGAATGTCGCCTTAAGTACATATTTGTAGATTGGAATCTCTGACTCCTGAAGTACAAGAATTTGTGCAATTTTTTTCTGTCACCCTGTTGTATTTTATATATAGACATACACACACACACACATATATATATATATAGATTCACTTTATAATCCTGAAATACTGAAATATTGAATTTCAGTATTTTGAGACTATAAAGCCAAAAACTCACAAACCCGAAAACCAAAACTGTGAAATTCAAAACTGCGAACGTGAACAAAACACTACACCACACATACAACCACAAATACACCTACCTCCTGACACTACAACAAAGCAAAACAACACACAGTAACACAACAAAACAAACACACCCACCCATCCTCCCGCAACCCCCCATGTGGGGGCTGCACCCCCCACACCTCCCCCGCTACTTATATATACTGACTCCGAGGTCGCACTAAACACTAAAAGACAGAAGACACACCACCACACATTCTACACCCCCCTTGCACAAACACACATCACATGCATACAAACACCACCACTCTCAACACTGACACACTCACACTCTTACCTACCTACCCTAACCCACATCTAAAACTCCCCAACACACTCACAAACACACAAACCCACCACAAAACCCTTAAAAAACATAACACTTACCTAACTCGCCATCAGTACCATGGGTTCGACATTTCCAGGTTCAATATTCTGCAGTTTCACATAACTGCAGATTCGACACTTTGATCTCGAGATACTGAAATTCGACATTTCAGTATTTCGAGATTCCAAAGTGTTTCCATACATATACATATATTTATATATATATATGTTTAGCTAGATATGGATTAAAAATTGTGCTTACTGTGGAACTCTGACATTCTCACCTGAACCTGTTCAACCATCTCATTCAGATGGTCAACACTACGCTTTTGCAAATCTTCATATCTCTGACAGCACTGCTGATCGGAGTTGTTTTACTTGTTCTTCCAAGTGCTGGTACTTCTGCTTGTCTGGATCTTCTCCAGGTATGAGTCATGCAAAAGGCAGATCATAGTTAGGCTCTTTTCTCAGCCCTGCCAGTAGCATGGCCTTGTTCCTTTACAGGTGCTGCTATCATTCGAACATCCAAAACAAGAATGAGGAAAATATGGTGAGGGCTGTATTAACCATGGTTAGAACCACTCCCTGTTGGGTGTGACATCACCTTGACCATGATTCATAGCCAGCAGTTCTGTGTTCCAGTTAGGAAGTGATAGAAGCAAGGTCAGGCAGAATGCAATTTCCAGGACCACTACTTTGGGGGGGTCCGAAAATTATTAAGTTAAGACCAGATGATGAATTCCTTCTGTCCCTCTATGGGGATGACTATGAAACCGAAGATGGTGCAATTAGAATAATTACAGGTGAAGTGGACACTGTTCCAGCAAATTGAAGTCTGCAGCAGCATCTACATTCATCTGCTCCTGAAGGTTGGTTTAAAGTACACACCTTGTAAATGTTTAACATTGAATGGTGACAAACAGTGCTGTCATTAAACACATCACACTTCATTATTATTAGGTCAGCCTTGTACATCAGCAGCTAATGAAGATGAAGGCAGACCTGATGGTAAGTGTTCCACCACCCACCCCCTATAAGCATGCTGTTCCATACGCTGCTGAAATATTATTTATGTGTTGTAATAATTTCTGTTACAGAATCAGCACCAGAAACAAACAGTTCAATTGTTACCAAAAATATGGATGAAGTCAGCAGTAGAATGGATGTTGCTGAGATAATGATGACGACGATGATGATGATGATGATGGTGCCGATGATGATGTAGTTGTATTTATGAGGCATCCTGAGGGAAGTGGCACGTAGTCTACCAGTGTTATGTCAGGCTCTCTCACCTCACAACATGATAGTAACTCTATGGAAAGTGACACTGTATCACAAAGTTAAACAAAGGCTGACATTCCACTCACACTTGTACACCAGCAGCAAGCATGCGGCACATGTGTCTCCACAGGTACAAGAACAGTTTCAGGATGAAGACAGGAAGTCTGAGGCCACTTTGCTCACAGTGACACCATTACAAAGAGGTGCTAGGTGCAGAACTTAGTTTGAACTACCTTAGGAAGCACATCAAGCATTGGCAGCTCAACAGGAAATGTACAGTGATATAGTTAGAACTGACACCAGTGCAACAGAGAGTCAGTTAGAAATCGTTAGAGTCCTACAGGGTATGTGTAAAGACTTTAAACACCACTTTGAACTGACAGAGAGCAGGGATAATGCTAAGGTGTCACTGATGTATAGCATGGTGACACACCAGGCATTAGTTGTAGCCTCCATTTTTACACCAGTTTGGACATACCAGAGTCAAACTGGAGTCAGTTTAGCCAGTGGAAGGGAAGGGGGTACAGTCTGGACACATGGTGGAAGATTACATGATAGTAATTCTGGCTCTCAAGAGAGAAATGTCAGCACGCACAGTGAGCAATCACAATATATTTCTCAAAGGCCATGTCATTGTTCATCTGTAGGAGAACCTCACATTCCAGGTCAGAGTCACAGTCATGGTCAGGAAGCACTGTCAGGTCACTGAGAGGCAATCACCTGCCTCATCTAAATCACACCATCAGACTACCTCACCTTACACTTCTCATGTCAGCCCATCCTCCAGATCTGCTGCACCATCACCAGGCCAATCAATATGAGATGTGCATGATCTGCTGCATCATCACCAGGCCAATCAATACAAGATGTGCATGATCTGCTACACCATCACCAGGCCAATCAATACGAGATGTGCATGATCTGCTGCACCATCACCAGGCCAATCAATATGAGATGTGCGTGATCTGCTGCACCATCACCAGGCCAATCAATACGAGATGTGCATGATCTGCTGCACCATCACCAGGCCATTTAATACGAGATGTGCATGATCTGCTGCACCATCACCAGGCCGATCAATATGAGATGTGCATGATCTGCTGCACCATCACCAGGCCAATCAATACAAGATGTGCATGATCTGCTGCACCATCACCAGGCCAATCAATACGAGATGTGCATGATCTGCTGCACCATCACCATGCCAATCAATACGAGATGTGCATGATCTGCTGCACCATCACCAGGCCATTTAATACGAGATGTGCATGATCTGCTGCACCATCACCAGGCCGATCAATATGAGATGTGCATGATCTGCTGCACCATCACCAGGCCAATCAATACAAGATGTGCATGATCTGCTGCACCATCACCAGGCCAATCAATACGAGATGTGCATGATCTGCTGCACCATCACCATGCCAATCAATACGAGATGTGCATGATCTGCTGCACCATCACCATGCCAATCAATACGAGATGTGCATGATCTGCTGCACCATCACCAGGCCGATCAATACGAGATGTGCATGATCTGCTGCACCATCACCAGGCCGATCAATATGAGATGTGCATGACTGCTTTGATCTAGAGCTATTGTGATCTAATATTTCTTTTATAAGTATGTTTGTGCAATGAAACCGAAAGATTAGTTGGTGTTTGGGGGGTCATATATGCTAAGTAATTCCCTTTCCAGCTATTACTTTCACCATATTCTGGAGTTAGAATGGTGTACATTTGTGATAATATAATTGATCTGCGGTGAGGAGGGAAGTTTATGTATATATGTTAAGTACATACTTACCTCATTACTACACAAATAAAGACTCTGACCTCATCAGTATTTTACATAACAGTAAGAATGACATGATGAGCAGTGTAACATAATTCTTTACAGATAAATTCAAAATGAAAGTTACATTTCTCACTCTTGACAGTACCTATTTATTTGGAATACTAAACAAGTAATTAAAAAAACACTTATTAAATACAGCCCTTGCAACTGTTGACTTATTTACTTGCTGCCTTTCCGGCATCACTGCACTAGAATCAGTGAACACTCAGGCAAACATCTAGTAATATAAAATATTTTAAGATGAGAGACAATGTCAGATGAACAGTAACAATAACCCATGCACCACATAGCATAGCCCACTTGTATCACTGCATGGATTAATTACACTGTACATGCCTTTTTTTTTAAAAGGAAATACTAACCTTAATGTTCTAGACACCACCTCTTAACCTGTGCAGCTGCATACCATGCATGAGTCTACCACATGGAGTTCCTAACTACTGTTGGGGGCTGGTCATCATTAGTCAGAGTGGAACTAGAACTGGGAGCTGCAGTGACAGCATAGGTCACTTCACAATCATATTATGCAGAATACAACAGGCAGTGTATATCCTACATGGGGTAGCTGAATCATATTGAAGGGCACCCCCAGACTCATTCAGGCACCTGAAATGGCTCTTCAAGAAGCCAAATACCCTCTCAATCACAATACGGGTTTGGGACAGGGATATGTTATATTTCTCCTCCACAAGTCCAAATGGATTTTCCACTGAAGTCATGGGCCATGACTCCAGTGGATATACAGCATCCCCTTACAAATAAATAATAAACAAAAATGAGTGAGAGGAAGGGGAGGCAAGACAAAACAATTAATATGCCGCAATTACTTTTAATATGAATAACTATGTACTTAAAAAGAAAAATATAAAGAAAGAAATTTCCACTTACCAACAAGATGACTACTGAGCACCCCACCATGCAGTAAGAGGAAGTAAAGTGATCTAGTGTGACAGATGTGGGAATCATGAGCACTGTCAGGATGCTCAGCAGAGACATTGGTGATGCACCCCCCCCCCATGCATCACACACTACCTGACAATTTATGGAATAGAAACGCTTCCTGTTGTGGTACCACTCCCTGTTGGACCAGGAGGAGTCCTAATTGTGACATAGGTGCAATCTATCACACCAAGTTCATCAGAGAAATATGCCACCCCATAAAACGCACTCATAGTCTCAGCTTGGTCCTGAGGTGACACCAGAAATAAATGTACTGTTCCACATGTGCCAAGACTACATCCAGGAACTCCTTGAGAACCCTCATAGCAGAAGCCTCTGAGATCCCCAAGTTGTTCCCAGACTGCTCCACAGCAAGTGTAGTAAGAGCAATACATTATTTGGTGTCCACAGGAATAGGAAGTCCATTCATTCCTCCACTGTCCCTATGGGGATCAAACATGCCCCCAAGACCCTTATAATATCCCTGCCCACTCTAAACCTATCAAGGATTTCCTGATTATCCAAGTTACAATGACCAATCCTTTGCTTATATTTCTACCTTCTTGGTCAGTGTAGCTCACTAGGTGCAAGCAGTTTTGGCCCAGCCAAGACGAGCAACTCTGACTTAGAAATAACAAAGCTCACAGCATTTTTGCCAGCTGCTATTCTGATACTGTTGGTGTGCCTTCCCTTTTTATATCACATCTGTGAGGCAAAGTGGGAGAGACTGACCATGAATTGCAGTTGGTGTAAAATAGCCTTAATTAACATAAGAACATTTACGTTACTTCTCAC
Source organism: Protopterus annectens (assembly GCF_019279795.1). Taxonomy (NCBI): domain Eukaryota; kingdom Metazoa; phylum Chordata; order Ceratodontiformes; family Protopteridae; genus Protopterus; species Protopterus annectens. The sequence goes on from NC_056737.1 coordinate 916,826,854, forward strand.
TAGCATCTCATTATCTTCTCATTTGCAAACCTACATTTGGGACACCGCAGATTGGCGTAATTGGTGTCTATGAATCGTGTCCTAGCTGTGCCTGTGCTCACCCCCCCAAATTCCTTAATGCATTTGTGCTATTGAATAAGAATACTGCCCTCTGTCTCTTCAACCACTCCTTGAACAAACACAGACACTCTTGTGCATACACACACCCCCATACAAACATATACACACACACTTGCACATTCACACGTTGTGAACAGGCATGAACACACACACACACACGCACACACACACACACACACACACACACACACACACACACACACACACACACACACACACACTCTCCCAACAACACCAGAGATCCACAAAGCCATATCCTTTCAGTATTATGTCGAAATGGCTGACAACTGACTAAGGCTGCAATGGATCCAAGTGCCTATAACAAATAATGAATACAGCATATTTAACAAACGATGCATGGAGATGAGTGTAGAAATTACACATAGCATACTGACCACTTGTATATTAATGCCAAAATATGTACTTGAATAACTGGTGCTTTTCAGCTGACTGCTATAAATTGTTTTATGTTCAGCTATTAAGAATATGGATAGACAGCTAACAATAAACATATGGACTGAAACAAGACGTATTGTCAAATAGAATATCTAAAAGTATGCAAATATCTGAGTCCTCTTGAAAATACATTTGCTCAGTTATACTATTTTTTGATATGTTACTTTTATTATAAGCACAGCTGATTCCATTATAAACAGTTTGCTCCACCAGCTTTCCTGCCAAAAATTTAAAAACAAAGGCAATGAATTGTTCAATCTGAATGCCCACTTTAGTGTTTAAAAAGTTTCCAGCTGGGTGATTTATTTGCCTTTCTTTGTATTATCCAATTGTATTGCGACTAGTACTTTGGAATTACAACTGCTCTAGGAGAATGCGCCAGAGAGTGATGAATAGTGCCATCGGTGAAGATGCTGTGAAGTGTTGCATTGGCACATTTCAGTGAAATATTTCATTGTACAATTTGTGGTGGCCTCAGAGATAATTATATTAGTTAGCTGAAGGTGCGGTGTGTGGAAGGTTTGTACCTCATAAAACTGTATTTTTTATTTTTCTTTTCTCAACGTACTGTTGCATTTCAGTGAAACAGCTGTTTGGGCTGTTACATTCAGTGAATCATGTGTCACTTTCACAGCAACTGCAAATATGCCCTGTATTCATCCTAACTGGAAATGTTGCTCTATTTCACTACAAACATTAGTAGGCATTTCCCTTATCCAGTCAGCATGCTCTTAGGATGATTCTGTGGTATTTTTTTTTCTTAATAAAAGCCTCCTTATCATATCATGTCATATAATTCTTAATTTTGCCCTGATGATTTTATATATTTGGAAATAACACAAATTACAGTATAAATATAGGCCTTCTGTATGTTCTTGAAGATACATATCACATTTCTGTTTGTTCTCCTACCCCTATGAGAGCATACAGTGGCATGAAAATTCAATGGCCATGCACAACAAAAGTCAAAATAATTTAATATGTGATCTATTCTAAATTGATGTGTGTCTGTGTGTGTGAGAGAGACACATACATGCACTAAATATAACTTATTCTGAATGTGTTGCTATGCAGTTTGTGTAATACACACTCCATCATTTTGCTCAAGGTTATCATAGTTATTAAAATAATTTAAAGGAATAAAATATCCAAGCAAAGTATTATAACTTGAAGTAAACAAACAGCAACAAGAAATAAAATATTTATGTCACAGGCATATTGAAAGGAAAACATTGAATTATCATAAACTAATCAGGTTTAACATTAAATTTTAAACATTTGATTTCAGTGCCTTGATTCTGATAAAGTAGTGATGAAATCCTAACTAGATACAGGCATTGAGTTGGTACATTAAAAAAATGTTGCCTAACAGCTCTGTTCTCATTGTCCTTATTATACTAAGCTGGGTCTTAATGACATCACCTCTTAATACTGTAGCTTAAAGGATGCTTAATTAACAAAAAGTGCATGCACTTTCTTTCCACTGTCAGTGTGTTCCTAGACAGATTTTAAAGAATAGTTCATAACTATTGTTGTTGAGAAATCTGACAGGACTATATATATAGAAATAGATGGAATGAATATGAAGCCCATTCCAGAGGAGAGAGATCCCAGTGATACCATCAGAGCTCCGGGATTCTGCACAGGTCATGACTATTTATCATTATTTTTAAGTTGTTATTGACTGAAAGATACTAAGCAATACCAAATTTATAATTAAATCCCTATTATATCAATGCTGTACCAAAGCAGGATACGTGGCATATGCAAATACTGACTGCTTCATTAATAGATATCATATATTATCTGCTTAACCAAGTTTGCTTAAGTAAAGGTCATTCTGATTTTCATATATGATAAAAGTTACGCATTTGTTGAGATAATGGATAGTTCCTGTAAAATGATGAGTTACACATGTATGCAAACTCACTTCAAACCATCTTATCATTACTACAAAAAAGTATACTATTCAAAACATTCTAACAGATATATATATATATATATAGAAAGAGAGAGAGATAAGGCAGAGGTTATTTTTCCATCTTTTTGGACACAATGCTAGAGAGTTATTTAAATATTGCCTTACAGCTACTTATAGTTCAATATTAATCTTGTCTGTTGCCAGAAGAATTTGAAAGTGAACTGAATGCAAATTGCTTGGAAGTTCCAGAACACATTTTGTATTCATTTAGTGTTCGCTGCCGAGAAGGTAGCAGATGGCAACTGGAGAAGTCTGTAAATCTAAACCATGGTGGGTGTAATCCTATCAAGGGCTTAACTCAGTTTGATAGATAATGATTGCTAGTGTTCTATAGTCTTGTATAAGCAGCTGCCTCCCTTTTGCAGTTAGCCCTAGTAGTTGCTAATTCTTTATAACTTTCTTTTCTTCTTTGTGTAGTTTAAAGCAGCAAGGGGATATGCTGTTGAAGTACATATTTCTTGTGTGCTATGAGTTGCACACTATGCAGCGGTGTCTAGTTTTGTGTACTCATTTGTAGGTATTTGACTGCATCTTGCAGATAATTAGTTTGATTCTGCATAAAGAATTTCATACTGCACTACATTTGTGCAAGAAAAAGCGGGAATATTTATTAAATTAAATGGCTGTCATTATTTTTCCTTATGAACTGGTTATGATTTTCTGGTAAGAAGTTACATCTGGTACAATATATGGCATCTGCATTCAATAAAATCACAACATGCAATACGATCTATGTGAACCATTTAAAAATTGTATAGTATTTTAAAGAAAGGTTAATGGCTATTTTACAAGTTGTCATATCAAAAAGCAGAAAGACAAAAACAAAATGTGCAAGTCAGCAAGGGAGCCGCAGGATTTTTTGCAGGGGTATGCAAACCCAGAGCCCCACCATGCAGCCCCCCCTCCCACACACACACACACACACACACACACACACACACACACACACACACACACACACACACACACACACACACATCCATTGCAGTGTCCCATTACTTGGCTATTTCTTCCCAGTTGCCATAAACACTGTTCAAAACTCTCAGTATGCATACTGTTTTATACTTTACTTCTATAATGACTGAAGATATTTGGATTTAATTTACAATATTTATTTCAAATGTCATAGCACAAACACTGAGACATTTGCTAAACAAAGCAATAGTCTTACAATGAAAACAGACTTAGCATTAAAACTTATCTGCCTTTGACGCTCACATTCACGGAAACAGCATTGAAACCCACATTCAAAGAGAATGCACCGGGGCAGTGGCGGGTTAAGTTTACCTTTGGGCTTTTTTCAAATCATAGGCCCCCTTGCACACATTTTTAGGACCATGCAAAAGTCCTGTGATTCACCTTCCTTATTGTATTAATTATTATATATAATAATTGAATTATATCCCTTGCATAATACAGCACCACTTGTTAGAGTGTGTTTTAAATTTATAGTTTTGAACATTTTTCCAGTAAGCAGTGAAACAAAACATATGAACCAGTAATGACAAACTGCCCAGTTCAGAACATTTCAACCATAAAAGGCCACTCAAACTTATGCCATTACAATCCACTAATATCGGTCAATAAGCTCAATCTCTGCAGAAGTAAGTCATCTCAATAATTCCACATTAAAAAGATCTGAAATAAATGTAGAGATTGTTGCTATAAAACAATTTATATTTCAGTGTTTCATCTACAAATTCAGTGCCTGTTGCCCTTGAGGAATAGAGTGCCTATGTTACATTAAACTAAATGGTAAACTGGTATATTACAATAGAGAATGGGTGACAAGCTGAAAAAGAGGTTCAAAGTTACTAGGCGTCTCATCCAAAGGAGGGCATACTAAGGACTGCAGTACAACACACCCCTTAAAATACAAATGTACATGCTGTGGAAGTAGAAGCTACAGCCCTCTTTATCAACAAGTATGCAATCTGCTGTGCTACTAACACTGCTTTAAAATTCTATACCACAATAATGATGCCATTTGCTAAACAAAACAGTTGCCACATTTTAAGCAGACAGCATGAGCAGCAGTAAACTTCTCTTCCCTTGAAGCTCACAATTCCTTGAAAATGCACTTGAGAATAAATTCCACCTGATAACTCCATATCTAGGTCATTTCACTCACACACACACACACACACACACACACACACACACACACACACACACACACACACACACACACACACACACACACACACACACACACACACACACACACACACACACACACACACACACACACACACACCTCAACCTGCTAGTGCAAGAAATCTGGACAAAGTCTAAAATAAATAAGGACAGTCAGATTATAAATATTGTTCTGATGAACTTAAAAAAATGCTAGAACAGGATTTGTGTTAGTATGCATTTTTCTAAAGGATATGACACCTAAAACTCAAAATGTCTGTCACTATTTAGCAACTGCGATCCTTTTTAGCTGGAATATAGGGCAAAAATCTGGATAGTCTGCAAAAACCTGGATAGCTGAGGGGTATACTACCTTCCCCTTATACATATACACAGACACACACACATTGAGGATTGATATTATAAAATAATGACATATATATGAGTTTCAGACTTGATACCCTTTAGAAAATTCATACGAATGCAAAACCTGTTATTCTATCAAATATCTAAGTTTTTATGAGCAAGATTTAAAAATGGTACCAATGTTTGGGCCTTTGTCCCCATTTATTAATAGCTTTGAATAGATCTCTTGCACTAAGAGGATCTGGGGTATCACACACACACACACACACACACACACACACACACACACACACATTTTGGTGGAAACACAGAATGACTTGTTTTTTTGTGGATATGTAGATAATGGTAGTAAACATTTGTGGGGTAATGCATCTAAGTGTAGATGTCGATCACCAGAAAAAGCAGACTGTGCCTTTGGGACATGGTGTCAAGTTCTGTCAGAATTCAAAGATGCGTCGTACTCCAGAAGAAGCTATCGGCATTCCTTTGGAGATGAGGATGATTCCAAATGCTTGTTATCTGTGAACTGAATGCTACGTTGTTGGCATTCCTTTGGAGATGATGATGATTCCAAATGCTTTTATCTGTGAACTGAATGCAACTTTGTTGGCATTCCTTTGGAGATGGAGATGATTCCAAATGCTTTTATCTGTGAACTGAATGCTATGTTGTTGGCATTCCTTTGGAGATGGAGATGATTCCAAATGCTTTTATCTGTGAACTGAATGCTACGTTGTTGGCATTCCTTTGGAGATGGAGATGATTCCAAATGCTTTTATCTGTGAACTGAATGCTACGTTGTTGGCATTCCTTTGGAGATGGAGATGATTCCAAATGCTTTTATCTGTGAACTGAATGCTACGTTGTTGGCATTCCTTTGGAGATGGAGATGATTCCAAATGCTTTTATCTGTGAACTGAATGCTACGTTGTTGGCATTCCTTTGGCGATGATAATGATTTCAAATGTTTTTTATCACTGAACTGACTGTTAAGTTATTACATTAGCACGTCCTACAGTCTGTGTACCCATCCCTTATAGCTAGCTTAGTGTTTGGATAAGTTACTTATCACCAGGTTAACAACGAGACAAAACAACTAAAATTAAGCAGATTAGTGGCTGAACCGACACCAACAGCCCACATAACTTACAAAACAATTTAAATGGTCAAGGTGCTGTCTTTAAATCATGGCTCTGTGTGCACGTGTGTGTGTGTGTGTGTGTGTGTGTGTGTGTGTGTGTGTGTGTGTGTGTGTGTGTCTGCGCGTGTGTGTGTCCAGTCATTCCAGGAAGTCGACATCTTGCTGTGTACTACTTGCCTAAGAATTCTATCTTGCCAGCACTTTCACCATGCTATGGTTTTTAGTGGAGCCATGGCCAGGCACTAGAACAAATAAAATACTGTAAACATAATAAAAGCAAAGCATGTAATCTGTAATTTTTTTTATTTTATACTGGCACCTGGTGAATGGGGAAACTACTGACACTGACTCATCTCAAGTGCGCCACTTTCACATTTTGGTGCCAAGCTTGAAGCTGACATTGATTCAGTGTAAAAAAAAAAAATACCAGGAGCTACTTTTTTGACTATGATGATGTCAACATACCTTAAGTGCTCCACACACCACCACACATGACAAATCTGATAATCTGAGCTAAAGAGCTCTTTCTGGTCACAAAACTTGTTCACTCTATCTGCTGCCACTGTTACTCTCTGGATAACTCTATACAATTGCCAACGGTTGGAAAGGGAGATGCAGTTTCAGGAGGAATTGTGGCTCGTCCTATGCATCATTTGACTGCAGCCTCCAGTAGCATCTCCAATAGCATCTCCTCCAAATCTCCAAATGATGCAGTTTTAATGAAAAAAAAAGTAAGTTGAAATCGAAACATGTGCAGTTTTGCCAGTACATTTTTCGATTTCAACACATCATCACAGATAAATTAAAAAAATCCAGGAGGGTGCAAGTGCACCCACTTGCACCTGCCTGCGGTCACCCTTGCAAGTTAGAATGCTGTAGCTCTTGTCTAAGTATATAAAAAAATGTCAGTTTACTAAATGTAGGTCTTCAGTACAACATACAGAATATTGGTAGATTCATTTAAGACCTAACATCTGAGGAATCTAAATCTTTACTATGGGAAATGATATATGAAAAATTATCCGAAGTGGCATTGTTATTGTAATATAAAAATCTTAAACTTGTCTGAGTCATACTTATGGAATGCATTAATTGTGATAAAAGAATAGTGCAGTTTTACAAATTTCATTTTGTTTGCACATGTTAGGAATGAAGGGTTACGGAACCCAATTTTCTTAGAATATGCAATTGTTTCCTTAGAATGTGTAATTAAATATGGTAATATAAAATAACCTTATACCCAGAGGTGGGATAAGGCAATGTTATTGATACAATCCTCATGCAAACTTGCAAAGTCTGAGAATGTCATTTAACTAACAAATTTTCCTAGTTCAGCCCTCAAGAGAAGCATTTTTCTAGTGAACTTAATTTATTAAAAAATGAATAAAATTAAAAAAGCATCTGCATCACAACAATTTAGTCATGTCTTAGTGCACACATGAAAGTGTTTCTAGTCTAGGATGAAGGCAGAAATATAGGAGAATTAGAACATAAAATAATGCATATAAACGCAATAAAACACAAATTTGTGTCAAACAGAATTGCATGTGACTGGTCGTTTATAAACATTCACTTGCTCATTGGTAGTAGTAGTACTAGTAGTAGTAGTAGTAGTAGAAGTAGTAGCAGTAGTAGCAGTAGTAGCAGTAGTAGTAGTAGTAGCAGTAGTAGTAGCAGTAGTAGTAGCAGTAGTAGTAGTAGTAGCAGTAGTAGTAGTAGTAGCAGTAGTAGTAGCAGAAGTAGTAGTAGTAGCAGTAGTAGCAGCAGCAGCAGTAGCAGTAGCAGCAGTAGTAGCAGTAGCAGCAGCAGCAGCAGTGGTAGCAGCAGCAGTAGCAGTGGCAGTAGCAGCAGCAGTGGTAGCAGCAGTAGCAGTAGTAGTAGTAGTAGTAGTAGTAGTAGCAGTAGTAGTAGCAGTAGTAGAAGTAGTAGTAGTAGCAGTAGTAGTAGTAGTAGTAGTAGTAGTAGCAGTAGTAGTAGTAGTAGTAGTAGTAGTAGTTTTAATAGTAGTAGTAAAGGATGTCTGTGGCATAAACAAATGGTAAATGACTGTGATCTAAATGTTCCATTAGCAGGTTGGGCAGTGGAAAGGCCAGATAGGGAGGGGGTGGGTGTCAGCAGCTGAGGCCAGCTTACCATTCTGAGGAATTGGAGATAACCATGTCCACTGCTGTACTAGCACCTAGCAAAAGATGAGAGCATTACCAGTACAATACCATGCACCAGAAGCAATAAAGCTATAGCAGGGGAGTGCACACAAAGCAGATGTACCTGGAGCAATAGATCTGTGGCAGGGGAGTACAGACAAAGCAGGTGCACCAGGAGCAATAGATCTGTGGCAGGAGATTGCACAGGAAGCAGACAACAATGTAGCTACAGACAGGCATGCATGGTAGCATGTAGGTATGGAGACTGACATTCTGGTATCAACTCACTGGGCTCTGCTGGAATCAGGAATTATGGCACAAAAAGATCCTGATAGCTCAGCTACTGGGATAAACAACTTGCTCGACTGGGTAACAAATGGGATGATCAGTTATTGACCTGCAGAGGGTACAACTGAGCAATTTGATTAAATCAGGGCTTATAACTAGCAAGCATTGGGGAAGAAAATTGAATATATAACAAAGCAATAGAATGAATGAAAAATAATTACAACAAAAAAGGTGGACATACATACAAAAAGGAAAATATGTCTCCTATGAGGTCTTGCATTATTTTTATTTAACTAGGCAGGTAGATAAACACACAGAATGACATATATTCAAACAGACAGAAAGACACTTAGGTAAATGGATAACATTATTCCAATAATTCTCTTTCTTGGGGAGGCTGCTGGTCCATTGGCTATCCCTAATTAAAGGTATTTCTTTTTAAAAACTGATTATGGAAAAGTTAAAAGGAAAACACTTTTTCTCTTCAAGTAGAAGATGTGATTTATATTGCTTTGTGCCGCCAGCCTTCTTTTTTCCCACACAAAATGTACTTTTACTAAAATGGTTTCTCTGTGTTGTACTGGAGTGTTCACTGTTAAAATGTACAGTGGGAGCACAGGTTGACAGGTGCCACTGGAGGGTCTCAAACATGTTGCAGGCAACCTTATCCATAAGCTGCAAAAGCTTTCCAGCTCATCAAAATGGTGGTACTAAAAACCCAGAAATACCTACTCTGGGTTCTTGAGTCTGATCTCAAACTTGCCATCTCCCTGGAAAAAACTGCACCTTGGATAAATTAATCTAGTTTTATCTTGCTTGGATGCCTTTTGGCCAGTGATTTTTCTTCCATCCTTGTTTTAACAGACATTAGATAAACCATCCCCTAACAGAATCAACAAGGAAAAGAGAGAAAGAGTTTTGTTACTGAATTAATTCTTTCTTTAGGATTAGTGAGCATCTTCATGTGGTATAACCAGCTTTTATAAAATGTCACCAAGACAACACTGATATTTAGATTACCTGTATTTTATATCTCATGGAAAAATAAGTAAAAAGTACACAGGTCCCAGAATAAAAATATGTCCATTGCTGGCATAGGTACTGGTGTCAGGGGTGAAACAGAGACAGGGCAAAATCCTCTGAAGAAAGAGATAGGCCTTGCTGTGAGTGCCCCCCCCCCCCATGACAGATGAAATTAGTAGTCTACAAAGAACAAAAGAAAATGGTTGGTCTAGTAAGAGACATAGAGATGATAAATTGGATAAGTTAAGTATGAGCTATTTCATTGGTTAATGTCTCAGTTGGAGCTATTTCATTGGGTCAGGGCTCAGTTGGAGCTTTTTCATTGGTTTCTTTGTATTAGCTGCATTGCTCTTGTTTTATACTTAAGGACCACATTTGTGTGGGTTTGTACTTGTCTTAGAAAGGCCCCAGAGAGTTAGGCAATTAGCCTCTGCTCCTCTGATCATACAAAACCATCCGAGAGAAATAATGAATGCTAAGTTTCAGTTTTACTACTGCATTTGTTGCACTTGACTGTATTTCACACCAACTGCTGCCTTTACTTATTTAAGAAAAAATCTGTTCTGCTGTTTTGTTCTCTTGCTATATTTAATTTAAGAAAAGACTATGCTGCTTTTTACTCTGTTGCCTATTTAGTTTAAGGGAAAAAGTATTCGGCTTTAATTCTGTTGTTCCATTGTACTTCTGTTGGCTGTAGTATAGATTGGATTCAGACCAACTGAATCCAGTTCTGTTTGAGGATTGAGCACTAAAAATCAGGACATCTTCTTTTGCAGACCCTCCCCCATACCCTTGTGGCAGAAGTGTACAGTAGAACTATCTAATTGAAGGTTACTGGTTCAGGGCTCAGTCTGAGCTATTTCATTGGTTCAGAGCTCAGTTTGAGCTTTTTCATAGGTTTCCTTGTATTAGCTGCTTTGCTATTGTTTGCGCATAGTGCACTGTCATGCATCACCATGCAGAGGGTGTAACTCTTGGCCGTTATAGATGCAAAAGTGCCAATAGGCAATTTGCCCTTAAAAGTAGCTGCTATCTAGCAGAGCAGTCCTTAAACAGCTTTTTTAGAAGCAGCTCTCTTAAACAGGGGTGGCACAGTGGTGCAGTGGTTAACACTGTTGCCTCACAGCAAGAAGTTCTCCAGTTCAATTCTCAGCTTGGGTGCCTTCTGTGTGGAGTCTGCATGTCCTCCCTACATTCGCATGGGTTTCTTCCGGGTAATCCATTTTCCTTCCACATTCCAAAGACATGCATCTGGAGTCTTTTTACCTGGGTCTTCACTGAAAATAGGCTCTGTTCTAGTTGGACTTTCCCAGTCAACAAATGTTAAATAAATAAATAAAAGCTCTCAGCTGTTTAGTGAACCACACAGCAGCAATTTTTACTCTTATCTATCAACATCAGACCCTACAGATCCCCCTTTTTTATAGACCTCCTACTGCACACCCGATAGGTTAGTCCCCCTAAAATAGCATCCTACCAGATACCCCCATCTTTTTCACCTTATCTGTGGAGATACCAGCTTTAAACCTTGCATTATGGACTGTCAGTTTCCCTCTGTTTCGCCTGCTAGCTTGGTTGACATGGCTATTTTGAGGCAGTGCAGCCACTGTCTCATGTACACTGACAACCCTTTTCTCCTAAATCACTCAAGTACAATTTGCGAAAGATGCTCCTACACTAAGAATCTAGAATCACTGCTCTCTCGCACCCAGAACAGCAACACTAAACAGGTTGTCAGCTCACATACCACATCTCCTACTCATAATTTGCTCACAACACATAAACCTTCATATGCGGAGGTACTCTCCAGAAATCTTCCTAAACACTGAAGACCTCCAAAACACAAACATGCTACACCTAACACTACACCCAAAGCACCCAATACAAATAAAAAACACTAGCACCAGTCTCTCACCAAATAAGCCCTTAAGGCAATCCACATCTATTCCAAATGTCTTAGTTATAGGTGACATTATAGTGAGAAATACAGATGCCCCACTCTCCAGGTTAAACAAGGAGAAGGTTACGGTCAGTTGTCTGTCTGGTGCAAGGATATGTCAGATCATACATGCACACAAGTCTCTCAAAAACAAGTACCGTTATGATTCTGTCATAGTTCATGTTAGTGTGAATGACTTGAGATGTACCTCTCTGGACTATATGAAGAGAGACATGATTGAGCTCTCTGTATATCTGTCCCAACAGGCATGTCCCTAGCTCTGAGCAGCATTTTACCCTCACCTAGGATGATACCATTTGCTTAATTTCTGGTGTCATTCTAAGGGGATCCAGTTCCTGTTAGTCTGGGATGACATAGTGGATAGACCACACTGCTTTGCTTGAGATGGACTTCATCTGGCACCTCTATGCTTTCGGTTGCTGGCTAAGGCACTTGGCTCCCCCATAATGCATTTTTAGGCAAGGTCACAAAAACAAAATTTCTGATGTGAAAATATCAAACACAAAATAACTAAGGGTCATGCAGCTAAATGCTAGGAGTTTAAATCAGAAACTGCACCCTCTGGAAGCACTCCTTTCCCTGGAAGATGTTGACATCTGTGCAGTCACAGAAACCTGGTTTAAAGCCACAGAAAGTACCCCAGCCTTGTAAGGCTACAATACCTTCCATACTGTCAGTCCACAAATTGAAGGTGTGAGAACCAAAGGAGGTGGAGTATCTGTCTTCATTAAAGATAATTATGGCTCTAGACTGGTTAGACAAGATAACTCTATGGAGTTACTCCAAGGCCAAATTACCATGGGTAAGACCCTCCCCCTTCATGTCATCATCAGTAACAGGTGCTCTTCCACGAACCTAGAAGCCCCACAGTTTATTTAGACCTACTTGGGACAATCAAAGTACAACCTAACACCCTAGTCATAGGTGATTTCAACTATCTTTCCATTAATTAGGAATCTTATACAAGCCCAAACACATATGCACAAACGTTCCGTGACTTTGTTAACTCAAATGACTTGGAACAAATAGTGCAGCCCCCCACAATGGGCTCTAATAGTCTAGACCTGATCCTCACCAATATGAGTGACCAATGCAATGCCTCAAGTGTAGGGCCTGCACTGGTTAAATCCAACCATAAATCAGTCATTTCTGAAGAAGGAATAGCACCAGAATGCCCCAAAGGAGAGGTCAGGCTAAAAAATGTCACCAAAGCTAACTATACCCTCATAAAAGATGGTATAATAGACTTTCAAGCTCCAGTTTCTACAAATGGCATTGACAGCTATACTAAGGTATACACTGATGTCCTGTATAAACATCTACACAAATACATAGACACAACCCTGTCTGATAGGATTGAAGCAAGATCTTCAAGAAAAAAACAAACCATCCTGGTGGACGTCTAGCATTAATAGATTATACAATAAGCAAAAGAAGTTGCTGTCTAAAAATACAAAAGTGAGAAATCAGAAATGGAAGAGCTCCCTTCTTAGCTTAAAGAAGCAAATAAGACAACCTGTAAAATCCTCAAAGAGCAGCTATGAGAAAAATTTAGCAACCATACCCAAGGATAACCATAAGGCCTTCTCCAGCTACATCCACAACCTAAAAGGTAGGACTCAGATGTGTGCTGAATTAATTGTGGATGGAAATTGCAAACCTGCTAGCAGACAGGTTTGGCGAAAATTTCAGCCCCACCCCCCCATGCATACCACAAACCATGTCTTCAACATCACCTCCTAAATGCATCTCCAAAGAGCAAGTCATCAATGCTCTCTCCAAGACTAAGAACACACCCTCCATGGGACTAGATAGCATTACATGCTGCATTCTTAATGTGCTTAAACAAGAGCTATCTACTCTACTAGGCACACTATTCAACTACAGCTGGAGTACTGGCTTTGTCCCCACTGAATGGAAAACAGCAGCTCGGCAACAGGCCTGGGTAGCTATAGACCCATAAGTTTAACCAGCCTCATCTGTAAATTAATGGAATGAATCATCATAGATCTCATAAATAAGGATATAGGTGACCTCCAAATCCTAGATCCATCCCAGTTCAGATTTGTCAAGGTTAGGCCGTGCTTGCTAAACCTGGTGAACTTCTTCGAGAATGTGACCAGAGCCATAGATGAAGGCAAAGCTGTGCACAGCTTATCTGGACTTGGCCAAGGCCTTCGATACAACCCACATTCAGGCATTATTGCCAAACTAACCCAGTTGAGTATCAACTCCTATGTTGTCAGGTGGGTTGCAAACTGTCTCACAGATCAACAACACTCAGTCAAGGTTGTAGACTTCACTTCTACTAGCAGACCTCTCAGCAGTGGGGTCCCACAAGGTTCAGTGCTGGGACCCCTCTTGTTTGGCATATACTTCTTTGAGGTCCAGGCCAAATTGCAGGGGCTGTGGCTAACCAGGTTTGTGGATGGCTGCAAATTAGGTGTTATTATTGAATCACCTAGTAATGAGAGCGTTTTTCAAAAGGGGCTTACACAAACCAGTGATTGGTGTCAAAGCCATGGTCTTAAACTAAATGCTAAAAATGCATCATAATCCTGTTCAGTTAAAAAAATACCCCTGCTGACTATAAAATAAACAATAATACCCTAAGTAACAATTTTGTAGTAAGAGATTTGTGAACACAGGTTGAGTGCGACCTCAGCTTCAACAACCATGTGTCTACTGTGGTGAGGAAGGCATTCTACGTCATTCACCTGGTTAACAAAGGCATCGCCTCAGGAGCAAAAGAAGTTATAACTCCCATGTACTCATTCCTCATCAGGCCTATTATTGAATATAATGCTCCCTTTGGTAGGTACTATACCAGACACCTGCAGCGACTTGAAAGACCTCAGAGACTTCTAACTAAGACAATTCAGGGTCTCCAGCACGTGTCTTATGTGGACAGACTGAAGTCGCTGTCGGTACTTAGTAGCATATAGACTACTTAGAGGTGACTTATGTCTGGCTTACAGGGCTATCTCTGACCCAAATCTAATGAAAATGCTGTACATCCATAAGTCAAATGGGACTAGCGTCCCCTGTTCCAGGGACCTCAGTCTAGTCTGCAACATAAATAGGACCTGCTGGACAGACAGACACATCTCTTAGAGGTTGTCACTCCTCTGGAATAGGCTTCCAATCCTTATCAAACAGAGCACCTCCATGACGCTATTTAAGCACAACCTAGATGACTGGATGGGAAACTGTAAATTTCTGCTGGGGATTGCCCCTGCTTCTCTCCTGGACATGAGTAATTCTTGCTAGAAAAATCTTAGGCATGAACAATATCTCTTATCTCATATTATTTTGTGATTTTATGACTAGGTCTGTAAAGACCCCCAGGTCAATAGCCTAGTAATATCCTATGAACCTATGATAGACAAGTCATTATGTAATATTTCTTTTATCCAGCAAACCCAGAATTTCTATACTGGAGACGCATACTAAGTTACTCCAGCAAAAATGTCAAAAGTAGCACATAAAAAGGATTGTTAATACAGCAGATCAGAACAAAACAATGCCTAACTATCCAGAAAAAAATATATGACTAAAACAGTGGTACTAGAAAAGGACAAAAAACAGCGGCTTTCAAAATTGGTAATGAAGATGTATGAAATCATGAATACAAGGTAAATCAAATACAGTGAAGTACTTGCAAAAAGAGAATTGTATTAACTGATATGTCCAATGCAGCTTTAAAGATATTTGAGGATTTATACAGGCAAATAAGTCTATACATGGTAAACTTTACAAAGAAGAAATAGTAGAACATACTGAGAAGCAGTTTATTGATGCAAAACTCATTACAACTGTGATGACCAATGGAAAAGTGAAGATTTTAATGTCAGAACTATGATATAAACAACATCCTGACACAATGAGCCAATAAGTCCTCAGGAAATGGTACAATTGACAGAACAAGACAACTTTACAGTGATATATAACAAAGTAACATTTCAAACCTTCCATCAGGAGAATTAGTTGCTGTGATGTCCCACCACTGGCCCATTAATCAAGGAGCCTTAATCCTCACCACTAGCAACAGCGGAGGACATACACACTGGGAGGATGACAGGTGCACACACAGTATTTCCAGATGCAGCTCTCTGCATCAAGTACAGTTTCCATTATGCGCACATAGAGACCACAGTTAGTCTCAGGCTGGTTTCTCTCTCCTTCTCCAGATGCCCAATAAGACTCCCACTGGCACAGCTATAGAGCTGAGATCTCAGCTGAGTGACCGAGTCAAGGTCTCCAGCACCTTCTCTGTCCAACCAGTGCTTTGTGTCCCTGCCCCACTAGCTGACACACACATTCTTTGAGGTTTGATTAATACACACACACACACACACACACACACACACACACACACACACACACACACACACCTGGAAAAGGCTGGCACATGTTTACTAGCTATGCCCCCTTCTGCCCAGACTATTAGGTAGTTATTACTGCCACCAGTAACTCCCTATCCGCTACTTTAAGGCCCTTAACAAAGGGTGTCCAATCTTACTGTGTAATGTTACTATCAATACAAATGTTAGTTTGACCAAGAGCAAGGCTATTAGGAGTGGCCCATATTGTCACCAAATAAGTATGCAAGTAAGAACTTAAATATGTCTCACAAATATCAGCCATAATGAAAGGTTTAAATATATTTAGTAATAAGGAATAAAAGAACAAGAAAATGCCCAGTAAGCAATCACAGTTACAGCAGAGTTCGAAATCATAGGAAATATGTAAAACAACATTGCAGGACAGTCTCAAATTGTTTGCGTCTTTCAGCTTTTCCCGGTTAGGGGTCGCCACAGCAGAACTCCGGTCTGCTAATGATTGGTAGTGGATTTTTACGTACTGGGTTACCAGCCCTGATGCACAACCTTCAACGAAGGCACATCCCATTCATGTATGCCTCCACACAGAAGACGCTCTAGCTGAGAATCGAATGGGACAACATCTTGCTATGAGGCGACAATGCTACCGCAGCACCAAAAACATCTGAATTAAGCTCATCTGTATTCCTGACTATATCTAAAAGAAATTACTATACCCTAGTTAACTAAATTACAGAGCAAGGGAAAGTGTGGTGAATGGATCTTCTAGCTGATGTTGTTGGGTCCATGTCAGAATACAAAATACTCTGTCTCTCTCAGTGTCTCCTCAAACTAATATCTCAAATATTACTTCTGGGATGCTTGCAGGATGGCAGCACTTCTTGTCATCTGACTTTAGTTCCTAATCTAAACCCCCATTGCTAGAAACTGCCAGCATTTAGCATCTGCTTGTGAAAAATATACAGCCCTCAGATCTTTGCAGCTGCTGAAAACAATAAAACACTTATGATACAATACAAAAGGCTCCCTAGTTTTAGACATCCTGTCTCCTTGCTGAATTGAAACCATCTTTTATGACGCAGTTATAAAATAATTTAATTTCAACTATTTTTCTGAAGTTTTGCAAGTTAACCATCTATGTTCCAGCTTCCACTACTAAAATATATACATTTATACAGTTACAATAGTGTATATACATTTCTGTTATTTTCCAGTAAGCTACACTGTGGACATCTCTATAAGCTGAGTACTCTACAAAATATCTCTTCAGCACATGTCTGTACAAACCATCTTATATGACATACAATTCTAATACATTTGTATTATATGAATCATGCTGATATTCACAAATGACAGATGATTATTCACAAAATTCCAGCTAGCTGTGGTGGCAGTACCTCCTTTTGTCATAGTTTCAAGTCCAGTTAGGAATACACAGCAGGGTAAAGAGCAGGAAGCAGAAAGCAAAGAGGATGCCATCAGCCAATAATATAATGATCTAAGAGTAGACTTGCTTGATCTAACAGAAATGGACAAATATTAGGAAAGATGAGAAAAAGAGACTACAGAAAATGTAGCTGTAGTGGTGAGAGATTTAATTATAACATGAATAATTTAGAAAAATGCATCTTATAGTATTCCATGCTGATGGATTAGGGAATGCTTACACATAAAAATACACTGCAAATCGATAGATTACATAGCAGTCACAATGAACCAGTGGCAAACTACTTTACAACTGAAGAGCAAATTACTATAACAGAGATAAAAACGTCAAGAGAGATATACCCAAGTTATTTTTTGCCACCACTGCTGTTAATCTTTCAGTTGTTTACTTAATGGACTAGGTAGGCTATGACTACAGCTTAATTTACAGAAAGCAACCTTGCAAATTACATCACACTTACTTTTGAAGATGACTTAAAACTAGCTAGCTCATTTGACAAGCAACTGAAACTGCAATTATAAATGACTAAACCTTTTCTCTGCTTGCATAAAATTTATAATCTACCTTGAAAATGTGCAAAACTAAATTAATAATAGGAAACTGAATCATTAAAAAACTTTACCACAGAAGAGAAATATAACACAAAAGAACTGAAAAAGAAAGATTGTCCCAGTCCCCTTCAATAAACACATCACACCGAATGACATTTGATGACCTTTATTAAACCTCCATAACTTTTATTACCAATTTATTTACAACTGGACATAGTATAGTTGATTCTAAACACAGCATAGACATCCTTGTAATGTTAATCAGGACAGCGTACCTGCTCATCCTGCCAGGTAAGCAGCGTCCATACCTTCGCTCACTTACTTTACTTATAAACCTCCTTATAATGTTAATCAGGACAGCGTACCTGCTCATCCTGTCCAATAGGCAGTGTCCAAACCTTTGCTTATGAAGCAGCACCCCATCTCACTTCATAAACCAATCAAATTACCAAATTACCAACCAAATAAGCAGCATCCTTACCTCCGTTAGCTTACCTATTCAGCAAACTTCCTCCAGCTGCTCATTTCCTTTCCACAAATCCTTGGAATAAACCTCCACACACTGGAGGGGGAACAGAATAGGGCAAGCCTCTACCTCTTCTCCGCCTACCCCAACTAACATAACCAAAATCCCCACCAAACCGATAACAAAAAAAGGGGGGGGGGTGGGTAGCAAGTTCACGCCAAAATGTGATTACTTACCCAGCTACACTTGTCTAAACCACTTAAGCCCCTCCCCACCCTTATCTCATTTCCTCCCAATCATCCCTCCCTCCATTTAACCCTTTCACCTCCCTCACCCACTTAACTCCCATTAATATATCAGCCTAACCCCTTCTGAAGATGTCCCAGGACAACTTGGTTTGTTACCAAACCTCATTTGTTGTAATATCTGGGAATATGTGAAGGGCCAGCACAATACAGCACAGACTAAAACAGAGATTAGTAAGGAACATTCCACTCAACTGTCAAGATTTTCATAGAATATCCAGATTTTTGGCTCATATTTTTTTCTCATAAAATTTGTGATTTTCTGGTAAGTTGTTGGGATAACCTGAGAATTGAATTCACTAAATAACGACATACATTTAAGTTTCAGATTTCATATCCTTCAGAAAATGCATGTAAACACAAACCCTGTTATTCTAGCAACTTTATAAATTTATAAAAGCAATATTTAAAATGTGCTGCTACTTTTGGACCCCCCCCCATTATGTTTGTCCAGATTTCTAGCATTAAGAGGTTGAGAGGTACGGTAAGGAATAGTTTAGATGATTACAATTAATATTAAAAATTGCCTTGACAGCTACAGATAAAGTTTAAGCTTTGGTATAAGTGCTGGGTCAGTTGGACAAGATATTTCACTGGGATTATAAATTGTAGACTGGACAGCATTTAAAATAAGAAAAGCTCTTTATAATGGGGTTGTTACAAATATAGGACACTTGCTTGAAAGTTATGGCTTCAATGAGACTTTAGATTATAGATAAAATGCAATAGTTCTCATATCCCTTGAGACTGAGTTCCACAATTTAGCAGAGTATAGACAGTCACTGTTAAGATTTTTGTTGGTTGTTTCTTCCTTTGAATACTATGATTTGGTTTAATTAGCATAGTTCTCAGCAGGGTTTGAACCATTCTAATAGCTCTCTGTTGGCAGGGCATTTGTCTTGGGAATATACTTTGTTTTCAGTAGTCTTACACAATTAGTAATATATATTTATTTATGTTATTTAGCATTTGTATACCAAGAAAGTCTGACTTGTCGCAAGCCAATTTTCAGCAGAGGCCCGGAAAGAAACACTCCAGATGCATGACTTTGTCATACCGGTGCAATGCATGATTATATATACCTGGCTCTGAATGAGGTAGGGCTGCCTTGAAATTTACTAAATGCGCAGGTCTACAACCGTAGGATTACATAAACATTTGCTGCCAATCACAGATCTGAATATAGAAATTTCTAAATGATAAATGAAATAAATTTAAGATGTTATTCCTGCTCAGACTAGCAAAAGCATTTTGGAAAGCAGTGAGTATAGAAATCAGACAAGAAGTGCACCAAAACAGGAGCAATAGGAAGTGCCAAAAAACAAAAGAAGCAATATAAAGATAGTAACCCCCTCCCAAAAAACAAAAAAAGAAAAGAAAAGAAAAACTGTAAATTCCACAATTATAGTGGCAATTACAGATTACTAATTTGATGAAGACTTGATGCGTGAATGGCTAAGAAAAGGTGAATTTGAACATACATGCTGGTTTGCAGACTCTAGAAAAAGCAGTAGATATAAATGTAGGTTCTGTAGTAGACAACTAGATAGAAACAGCTGCATACCTCATTGATGACCACTACTCACGGCTAATGATATGTACACCAAAAGGCACAGTAATTTGTAAAGATTGCTATACTGGAGATTGCATAACACTGTGATAGACAAGTAGACGAAAATCGCTGAAAAGATGAACCACAAAAAGTTACTGAAAATGAGGAAGTACTGATCACATGAGATCATGCAATAATAACAGCCGAGAAAGTAAGCAAGGAAATAAAATACTTTAGTGAATATAAAAAGGGCAAAGATAACAGTAGTACACAGCCTCCTGTGTACTAAGAGATATAGTTATAAAATACCAGGATGTGCAAGCAGAAGCTAGAGGAATATTGAATAAAGGTAACCAGGTAGCTCCAATAGTAATGAGTAAACTATTTTCAACTGGTCTTAAATGTGTTACCAGCACAGGCAACTTCATATAAACTACAGAAAGGGACAATTTTGGACACATTGTGGGTGCTGAGAAGAGCATTCTTAACAAATTTCAAAGGTTGAAACAATTCTGATTTCAAAAACTTTAATTACATCATGGCTTATGATTGATGTCCATTCCTGTAACAGTGTTAGAAACCCTAAACATTTGCAGAAATTAAAACAGTAGAAAACCATCTTTGGATACATGTTATGTGGAGAACCACTATCAGATCTTTAATATTCCATTTGTAGTAAAAGTTGCTTACATACAATTGAATAGTTTCTCTTGACTTGTGCCTTCTTCAGTCCCGATCAGTCCACTTCCAGGGATAGCCACAGCAGTGAGTTTGATTTCTCCAGTGCAGATAATCATGCACTCATCAAACACCAAGAGATTTATAATGTCTTTATTTTCTTTGATTTCTTGTCAGTATCTGACATTAAGGAGCATAGTATCCTAGCTGAACACCTTCATCTTGGTGGTTGCCTTAATACTACCATCCTCATATTTTTTATGTTTTAGGACTCTTTCATGGGGCTGTCTTTGGAATATTTTTTTTTCTGTGTCACAGTATCCATGTAGTGAGGATCTGCAGAGTCCATCCTCACTCTACTATTATTCACAACAAACAGTGTTTTCCACAACTTGGCTATTTTGCCAATGTGGACTGTCATTCTGTACATTAGGCAAAGAAACATTACATCCAAAGTTTGTGGATGGTAGTTTTGATGGTAGTTTTTTTCCTTAATAGTAAACAAGACACTTGAAACTATACCTGTGGGAAAAGATCATCATAATTAGCTTAGGCTGCCATGGAGTTATACAACTGATCACAGCCTTTAAAAAGACAAAGTTTCAAACATGACTCTAACATTTTAAACACAGAATACTTTAAGACTGAACCACCAATGACACACCGGTACAAAGAGATGTTTGTATAATTCATAGGGGGTTATAGAAGGACTTTAGCTCCTGAAATTTGTTATATAATTCAGTGACTCATGCCCTTTACAAATGACCTCTCACATAACCCAAAGTTAATAATTTGAGGAAGATCCGACTCTCAGAGCCACCACTGACAAATCCTTCAACTAACCACTGGATCTTAGTGCTCGTTGGACAGGATGTGGGACAGTACCATTGACACATCCATGCCCCTTTATCACGGATATATGTAACATATAATTAGGGCAAGTTATGACACTGTATTGATTTTCAGTGACAATGATGATAAGTATAATGTAATGTATTTCTTCAAAATATTGTTATTGCCACCGATGCATTCCTGAAGGTGCATAGTAATTACCTCTTCCTTGAAATAAGAGCAACCTGACTTCAGTAATATTCTTTTATGTAATGACTGGTCATCATGTTACCTGGTTACACAGTGACCAATTAATATCTCTCTAATACAGCAGATTGGCACATAGTACATTGAAAAGGGAAACATATTTCCTTTTCAGATGCACTACCCAAAACTCAACTACATTTAGCTCAAAGTTTTCTGAATAATGGTCCTTTTATGGGATGGTGATTTTATAATTTAACTCACAGGTTAGGGTTAGGTACAGGGTTAGGGTTAGTAGGCATTACTAAGAACGCAACTGTTTTAATAATATGCTGCACAACTGAATCTGTATTTGTGATTCTTGCTAGCTCAGAGATTCGTAGGTTCATAAGTGTGTACTAGACTAATGACCAAAAGGGCATTTTAAGCCTAGCCATGCATCCCAAATCTCTGACAAGTTCTGGTACCCTTGATAAGTATAAGCAGGGCCTGTATATAAATCAGGTGACATTTAGATATATAGTCATGTGAAAGGATTGAGAAACTGCTTTAGTATAGACTCCTTTTGAAGGGTATGTTTTTTACAGTTGACTGTGGCTGTTTTTTATACATGGTTTTGTGTGGATTTATAAATTGGCATATACACCTTTAAAACTTCTGAAGGCTCAAAGGAAAGGTTGTGATGTCATTGTACTAGTTTAATTTAAATTTTAATGAAACAAGGATTCTTTGCCTAAAGAAGTTCACATATTTTGTGAATGAAAACGCTAACAAAATAAATCTTTAAAAGTTTCTGCTGGATTCTTCTTTTTAGCCATCTGGCTTGGATTACAGTTTTGCAGTTTGTTGTGCTTCTTAGTTTTTTCTGGTAGTTTTGTTGAAGCTGATGGCTAGTGAAGGAGCCTCCAACTCACAGTCTTTATTTTCTCAGGACAGCATTACACTAACTGGTGATGACAATAGCATTGGAAATTTAACCAGGCTAATTCAACACTTGACTTCCCGTGTTGAGGATTTAGCCAGGAAAGTTAACAGTGAGCATAACTTTAGCACTGAGAGTGTTCCTACACCTGAAGGAAGTCAGACTGCAAACTGGATGCCATAATTGAGACTCCTACTGATGTAGATATCCTTTAAAAGGGTCTCACTGAAACAGATACATGGTGCCAAAATCATGGCCTCAAGCTAAATGCCAAAAAGTGCATTGTCATCCCCTTCAGGAAAAAAAAACAAGTACCTACGAATTACCACATAGGTGGCAGCTCACTTAACACAGAGAGTGTGATAAGAGACCTAGGGACCCAGGTGGATAGTAACCTCTGCTTCGATAACCACATCACTAATGTGGTTAGAAAATCCTTCTACATGGCCCACCTTATCACAAAGGGGTTTGCATCTAGAAAAAAGGAAATTATTGTCCCCCTCTACTCATCACTCATTAGACCCATTATTGAGTACAATGCTCCATTTGGGATGTACCTTACTAGACACCTGCAACAACTGGAGAGGCCTCAAAAATACCTTACCAAGAGGATAACAAACCTAAAACAGATGCCCCATGCCACCAGGGTAAAAAAACTCCAACTGTACTCGGTTGCATACCGGCTATTCAGAGGTGATCGCTGCCTGACATACAAGGCTATGTCAAACCCCGAATTGCTGGAAATGCTCCACCTAAGGAAAACCCAATCTACCCCAGCTACATGCTCTAGGGACCTTAACCTGACATCAACAATAAACAGGACTTGTTGAAGGGACAGATTCGTGTCCCAGAGACTCCCTCTACTGTGGAATAAGGTCCTCATATATGTGAGGCAGAGCTCCTCATTAGCGCTCTTCAAGAGGAATCTTGATGAGTGGATGGGGAACAGAAAATTCACCCCGGGAATCACTTCTGTGGCCCTGCTCGACAGAGGCACAGGTAACTAAATCATACGGGAGGTGCAAGCTGAAACATTTTGGCTAGGCTTAATTTTGCCCTAGGGCCAATAGCCTAGTACCTACCTATGAACCTATGAACTTATGAAGTAAATTTGGCAGCATCCAACAATGGCTTGTCTTTTATTTCATTGGCACCTCTGAGTGGGTTTTTACAGCAGGCACCCGTTGGAAGCAGCCTGCGTACAAGCACCAATGTAACAAACAATGGAGTTCAGCATTTGCATTCTGTTACTCAAGGTAATGTACCCAATATTACCACTCCATCTTTGAATGAACTTTTAAATAAACTACTGTTTGATGAGAATGCTGCTGGAAACTCTGGTAGTAGTAACAATTTAAATTCTGAGAATAATAGTATTGTGGTCAATTTTAAAACATTTGACTCTAAATTGTTCAAGTGCAAAAAACTTCAATTAGAGGTGTCTTATTTGCGTGAATGTATTCACAGACGCCACATCCCTAAGTGGCTTTGGCAATGGAAGTATCCGGTTAGTTTCGTTAAGCGTTCTTCTTCCCATTGTCAACTCATGCACCTATTTGACCAACATGGATGTGAGTTTTTGGAATTATTGGAGGATTACTGCCTGCAAATAGACAAACTTACTGAGGAGCTTAGTACACTTGAAAACAACATCAATGGAGATCCTGATTTTTCTCGATATAAATACAACTTTTATTATATTTTTTCCAGCATTAAAAGCAGCCTGGGTAAGCTTTGGGAGGTCAAGTTAAAAAAAATTGAATAGGGATAAGCGTAATTATGACAACTGGACAGCTTATCCTCCCTCCCCCCCCCCCCATTTACAGACCCAGGCTGAAGGGCAAATTACACATTTTGGTGACCCTAATAAGGAATTTAGGAACACCGAAGTTATTGACTCTTACACTGGCAACCCTATCGACAACCAGGGAGAGGGTTTACCTGTCCAATGCAGTGAGTGTATAAGGGAATGACAACAAAACAACACTTCAAAACAAGGGGATTTTCAGTTGGACAGGGTAAGGAGCCAACCAGGAATGAGGGGTGGTTCTTCCGATGCCAGAGGAAATGCAACAGATGGAGGAGATAGCCATCGTGGAGGCCCCTTCGGTGAATGACAGTGAATCCAACTGACTTAATTTACAAGTTTTACTGAATTCTACAGGTGACTTTAAAATGTATAACTATTTTTCCTATGATGTGCCACATAGTTTAGCTGATGTTTTGGCTAAGGGTCTTGGCTTTGTTCTGAGTACACATGCTGACTTGGCCAGAACACTAGTGGACCATAAAATGTTTGTACAGAAGGTGAATTTGAATTTATTGTTTGGCAATAATTGTTTGTATAATGACACTTGTATAGTTTCAAGTGTTTTTAACCCTCCCTTACATCCTACACTGTCGGTGTATGAAAAAATTTGCGAGTTAGACATTAGACATCTTTTAAATAAATCACGTCAATTTAATACATAGATTAACATGTCAGGGGATGAAAGGACAGCATTGCAGACACTTAAACTGCACCAGTTCAGGGTCTTGAAACCTGATAAGGGGGAGGCCTGGTCTTTATGGATGAGGGCGATTACATATGTAGGGTGAAGCGTATCTTGGAGACTGATGCTTATGTCAAAGCCTTTTTAAATAAGATCAGTGGAGCATATCATAGAATTAGAGGCTTCTTGAATGATTTGTTTATTAAGGCTAGCATTGATATAGATACCTGCAATTACCTAGATACTGCGTCTCCCTTGACTCCAACTATTTTTGGTATTCTGAAAACCCATAAAGACCTGACCAACCACCCCCCCCCCCCATCCACCATAGTGGATGGTAGACGGTCCATCACCTATACCTGTATTAAATGTATTGATCTGAAGTTAAAGAAGTACTTGGTGAACGAGACAAAAATTTGCCGTGATTCATGGAATTTCTTAGACACACTTAATTTTTTGCAATTTGATGAATCTTACAAGTTTTTGGCCATCGACATTAAGGCTCTCTACACAGTTATTCCACAACATTTGTGCATAAGTTGGGTCAGGGAACATCTACACAGGAAAGGTGATGATAATGATGAGACATATCTGGTGGAATTACTCTTTGACATTATTTTGTCCAACAACTACATCTTGTTTAATAACGAATATTACCTACAAAAGACCAGGGTGGCCATGGGGTCACCCTGTGGAGGGAATTTCGCCAACTGCGTGCTGGCACATTAGGAGTCTGAATATCTATTCAAGGATGAAATGTTTAAAAGCAGGGTATATTGGTATACCCATTACCTTGATGATATTTTTGTAATTTTTAAAGGCGGGTATACAAAAGTTCAGTAGTTTGTTAATCACATCTCTACTTTTACCACCTTTTTGAAACTCACCTTTAGTTTTGCACCTGACTCAATTCCCTTTTTGGATGTCATAATATCTAAGGACATAGCCAATAAGAGGTATGTGGCTAAGATATATAGAAAACCCACATACTCGAATGCTTTTTTGCATTTTGAGAGCACACACCCCTTCCACCAAAAGAAGGCAATCATTAAAGGGCAATTTGTAAGGGCAGCTAGAATGTCCTCTTTGGAAACTATCTTTTATAAAGAATGTAATTTACTAAGGAATATGTTTCTGAAGAGGGCTTATCCCCCTCAGCTGGTAGACCAGGTCATAGCTGAAGTCACTATCAAGAGAGGAAATGGGGGTGTTTAAACCTTACTTGCATGCTGGGCAATGGAGACTACCTATGGCCATGTCTGATAATGGGGCTGCTACTTGAAAGTAGAACAGAGCTGTAACAAAACTGACTTTACTACCAGTTTTATTATTTCTTTTTTCATTGACGGTTAAGCCTTACATGATATTATCATGAAAAACTGGGTAATGATCATTGAAGTCACAACTACGAAGCTTAGACTAGGAGACTTCCCGAAGGTGGTTTTCAAGAGAGGTCGGACCTTAAAGATGGTTTTGGAAAGACCTAAAGATTTGTATATCCCAAGTGGTATCATGTATAAATGTGGGAGATGCACAAGTTGTAAATTTACTGACACCACTGATAGGTTTAACATCAATAATAACATTAAATACACCATCCTTGAGAAATATAATTGTGACGCCACTGGTGCTGTTTACTTGGCTAGGTGCCAATTATGTTGTGGTTTCTACACAGGAAAAACTGAGAGACACTTGAAGCAGCACATCTATGAACACCAGTATGAAATAGTGAAGTCAAATTTAAACAATGCACCGGCCAGGCACACTCTCGCAAACCAAGGGCATACCTTGTTATGAAATAGGCAGGGAGTACCAAGACAATAAGCTATTAGATTAAAATGTACGAATGTTGTAAACAGACAGTATTCTACTAAGTCTGTGGTTTAGTTGAAAGAAAGTGAGAGTGAGTGAGAAAGGGAGAAAGACAGAGAGAGAGAGAATGTTGTCAGCTTTACGTTCTGATAGGTACCTATGAAGAGCAACAATACTAACCAAAGTTTTGTCATGCTGTTAAAAGTTTTTGAGTCTTAGCTTATAAGATAATAGCTACTCTCTTGTCATGAATATTTTCTTCCCTGACTCTCTTTCTAAACATGCCATAATGACCCTGTTTTTCTCCCACTCCCATATTACAATTCCCATTTATGTCATACTAACTTACCGTTAACTTCAATGCAAAGTGGTTAAAATGTCTCTAAGTATGAAATTATATGAAATCATTGTCACATAAGTTATATTTATTCTTAACCGATGTTTTCTCATTATGTCTAATTTGGTATAATTACTTAAACTGTAGATGTTTATTGTATTATTTTGCAAGATTGTAAAACTATTGTTCTTAAATTTTTTTGTAATACTTTGGTGCTTTTCTCCCTGGCCTTCCTCTGAAAATGGCCACCGAACCCAGTCAGACTTGCCCAGTAATCAAATGTCAATAAATAAATAAATAAAATGTAAGCATTAACATTACTTGCACCCAACAATCTTCCAAGTACTGATAGGTGTATGAGAAGCCAACATTCTGGATTCAGTAAAAAAATAATCATTAAATTATGCATTACCAGTATACCAAGCATGTGTTTCTCTTCAGCATATATTTATTTTTTGTTCACTGCTTGTTGCTCAGAGGGAAAAGCTCTTAAGCACAGTAATGTTTCATAAAACCATGATCCAGGTTCAGACTATGAATCATCAAAATGAAAAACTGAATTAGTATAATCTCTGTTGGCCTTCTTTCTGTGCTATTTATAAATCTTGAATAATGGCTAACTCATTCCTGTAACCACAGTTATTCACATAATTCCGGGATACTTGCATTTAAGTAATGAAACAGATAAAAAGGAGGCCTCTGAATCAGTCTAGTTATTATACAGGTCCCAAAACTCAAAATCCTCTGCATAGAATTTTACATTTACTAATACTTCCTATATTATATAGAAACTAATTAAATATATCTATCTATAGCGATCTATCTATCTAGTTTCTGTTGATATTTGCACTAATTATTTATATTTATGTTATAATGCAGCCTTTTTGACACATTAATAAATACATGCAGGGCTTTGTTGCCCCAGTTATAGCTAATATTGCTTGCATAGTACACTGTCTCTGGAGTCTATCATTGATGTAATGCTTGTATACAACAACATTTTTAGAAAATAAATCAGTTGGGTACAGAAAGTGGTTATCAGAATGTGCCAAAAAATAATGGCATATGAGGGATGCAAAGGAAGCTCCCACTGCCATCCCTTCTTTTTGCAAAAATAATTCCTTCTTGAATCTGAAATTATTATGTGTGAGGCAGAATTCAAGCATCTTAACTAAAAAAACAGTACATGATCCTTCCCCTAACATTCTTTCAACAGCTTCCAGTCCCCTTCTTTTCCTGATGTTCGTATATAGTGCTTTGATATCCACTGTGGACTAATCATTTAATCATGTCAACCTCTTCACAACATTATAGAATTCCACTGTGTTGTTAATATGAGAAGGGATTATGTGTAAGTGTATTTTCAAATAAGTGTCCAATAAAACACCCACATTTTGTAAATAAGAGTTGAGACCTGACACTATAGGTCTCCCTGGGGGTTTGCTGAGATGTTTATGTAACTTGGGGGTAACATAAAAACTTGGATCATTAGGGTGTGTGATATACAATTTTTAACATCTGCAGACAAGAAAAATGCTAACCTTTCCTCTCTGTCCAGTAATTCCAACAACATTTCATTGTAATGACATAAAGGATTTTTAGATAATTTGTGATAATCATTGTCATTTAGCAAAAAATAAATCAAACACCATTTTTCATACCTTCCCTGAGACATTATCACCCAATTACCACCTTTATCAGATTGTCAAATGATATAATCCTGACTTAAATTCTTAAGTCCCTTAAGAGCTAAACATTCATTCTTGTTCAAATTAAATTGTTTTTTTGACCTCACAAATTTCAAATGTTCTATCGCTACATATTTACAAAGAATCTTTTCAAAACTTAAGTTTACTGTAGAGTTTTTAGGAGACATAAATCTACTGGCATTAGAAAAATTTGGGACACATAATCTACCATAACCCATATAAAAAACGTCTCCATTAATCCTAGCTTCATCAGTATTTTCACAAACAGAAAAGGGGTGATTGAACAAGCTGTCACAAAATTCATTCTCATATATTGATACATTTAACAAAGACTCAGCTATTTCCACAGTTTCCAAATCATTAGAAACAACTTTATTTTGAAAAAAAACACCTTGAAATGCAGTTTTCTGCAGGAACGTTTGACCTCAAGGATTACATCTGCCAAAATAGGTATTGTCGTCAACACAAATTTGGTACGTTTAGACAACAGACTTTTTATGTTCTCATTAATAATCAAATTCTACAGGTTGACAATACTTAAACAGTCCTGATTTTCCAGACACTTATTTGGAGTGCCTTGAACTGCTTTGATATGAAAGTCATTAAGACCCGAATGGAGTAAAAACTGGTTATCTTCTCCTTCCTCCGTGGTTTCTCTGACCTCTCCCTCTGCTAGTAGATAATCCATATGTTCTTCCTGTATATTGGTCTGTCATGTAAGTTGCTGGCCATTTACTTCCTGAATATCATCGAACGAGATACTGTTTTTACTTAATGCCACCTAAGAGGAAGAAACTGAAAATTTCGTGATCTGTGAGTTCTCCCCTTGGAAGATCTCACTTGAGATCTCCCTCACTTTGGCTTCCTCTGCCATGAAAAAATGAGATCATTCTTAAAGATATTAATATCTCAATTCAGTTTTTTCTTTTTCCTGCCTACAACCTCTATCACCACTTTAGCCACTCAAAATTTAATTTCTCTCATTTTGTTAGAAAACAATGACTCAGAAGTTTCTTTCAATAAACTGTCCTGCAACTGAAAAATAATTTATGGCATTTTCCCATGCAACAGATCTCAAAACTCAGAATCTTCTGCATAGTATTTTCTGTTAAGTAAGTAGTTCCTAGACTGTATAAAAACTAATGAAATAAATATATGTAATATAGTTTCTGTTCAGTGATATTTTCACTAATTATCTACATTTATATTATAATACAGCCTTTTTGACACATTAATAAATACATGAAGGGCTTTGTTGTCCCAGTTATATCTAATATTTCTTGCATAGTATAGTGTCCCTGTGGCCTGTGCAAATAAGACATTAATTTTTGTTTGACTTCAATTTACACATGATTTACATCCATTGCTCTGCATTTGATTACATCTATATTGTGATCCAGGTGGCCAGTTATATGTAATTCAGCAGAACATAAAAAAGACATCTAAATTACATTCAATTTCATAAGGTGTTTTAAAAGTCAGTCTTGAAGAAAACTGTTTATTACCAAAACATAAACAAAATTCTACACATTTATTTTCCATGAAAATTTCACAATTAATATTATTGAAAATCACAGAATAGAGGGTCAGCAAGCATCTGCATTACAGCTAGAGAAAAAAAATGTGTAAATACTTTATGATGCATGTTTTTGAATTGGAACTTTTTATCAAAAGTTTTATATTAATTAAAATAACTATTACTCATATATATATATATATATATATATATATATATATATATATATATATATATATATAACTTGTTGTTCAGCGTTTTACTCATATATACAAAATAGTTATATGTTCTATTGCACTAAGCACTGGAAATCATAAGCAAGATTTTATTTATGGTTTTTACCTGGAAATTTTTTACTAGATTTTCAGGGCCTTCAGAATTTATTTTTTCACCCTACCAACTGCTGACTTCAAGCTTTCCTTGCCACTTCCATATACTTTTGTCCTTCCAGGTCCCCTAACATGCTCCTCAGTGCCCTCATGCCAAAAGGGTCTCCTTTCCAGGAGTGTCCCTCCTCCACATGCAGGCTGTAAGGACAGTATGTGTATCCTTACTCCCTTTTCTAGCATTACTGATGACAGTGTTAGGCTGTGCTGGCAACAGGGAGTGGCTCTGAACAAGTTTTCCTTCACAGGGCCCATAGGGTGGAAACATCTTGTCTGTACTCCTGACTCCAGCATCTGCCAGAGCTCAACTAAATATATGCCTAGGATACTCACAACCCCACAAATATGTATGTCCATCCTCAATGCCTCACTGTCAAGTGCCTCAGCTTGTAATTGAGCTCAAGTCACCTGGGTTGTAGTCATGCCTTTATCCCACTATACCCTTGGTGAGGCACATTCAGAATTCATTATGGTAATAATTGTTTAATTAAAATGAGTAGAATAACTGCACACCCCAGGGGTGCAGAGATCAGCAGTATTGTCTCACAGTACAGCTTTGGTATAAGTCCTGGGTCAGCTGGACAGGAAATTTTTCCATGTACTTCTGGCATGGATACTGATTCATTCCTTATCCTGGTGGTATGTTATCAGAAACAAAATACCTTGCTTATATTCTGTACACAATTTACTACAGGAAATTATAGCATAAGTTAAGCCTTTTAGAAAAAGGCACTGGAAGTTCCTCGCATTATGCTGAAATACAAATACAACTTAGTCTGTTTCTTCATCTTCTGAGGCACATCCCAGCTTCCTTTCACTGAGGTTCATGAAAGGGTAGAGAATGATGTCTATCAATGCCTGTCAAGCTATTCAGTAGTCTTGCTGTCATACGTTTTGAAGAAATCACCCCCAAGACAAAATTTGCTAAATACTGTATTAATTTCATTTGTGAAAAACAGCTCCAGTTGGCTGAAAAATTAAATGCTGTGATTGCAAATATTTGTAAAAGTTCTTATTAGGCAAACCATACAGAATTCCTAAGTCTGAAACAATTGCAGACCCTCACTTGAAAGCAACTTAATAACAATTGAAGCCTCTCACCAGCTACATATCCTAGTTCAGAGCACATATTATTCAATATTGGATGCACAGAATCTAGACATTCACAAGAACATTGTAAAGTATGGAAGAAGGATGCCATAGCGCTGTTTAAAAAACTTTCCTGGAGCTTATAGTACAATCAAAGAATATATGCCAGCTGATTAAAACTGGATGAAAGACAAAGTTGCAAAGGTTCTTTTATCTCCATCTATCCAAAGTATTGGATCCTGGACAAGTTCCTACTATTTTCAAGAGCATAGAATATGTAATTTGTGCCCAACAAAAACAGCTAGATCATTATATCTGCAGTACTAATGTGCCTGGATAAATCTTATAGGTCTAATACCATGAATATTAAGCTGCCAATGGAAAACTTCATGAATCCTAACAACTGAAAAGCATAAAGATTTTAAAGATCGGTATTTTCCAATTAAATAGTGAATGCTTGGGGCGGGAGCAAGCCTAGTCACACCACTGTGTATAACCATATGGGAAAAAGTATCACGCATGCATCCATTATTCTGAGTTCTTAACATAAATTTGGCTGTTTCCAAACCTCTAAACTTCCAACTTAGTCCAGCTTGGCTGCAGAACCCAATAAATGAATTTCTTAATCTCAAATAGACTGGGAGAACTGTTCAAATCCAACTTTTTTCATAGTAATTTGGAGGTCACATAACTCAGGATGAATGACTCTTTTTTTATATATCTTGATTACGAGAGTAGCCTTCATTTGGGCTGCACTGATTCAATAGTTTCTACAGACAGAAAAGCAATTGTACCCAAGACGTCGTTGTAAAAGATGTTGTCAATGAAAACAAATGAAAAGATTGACTTTATGAGCCTCACCCTGCAAAACTGTGCTTTTAGTATCTGCCTCTTCCCAAATACTGTGTGCAGGTTGTTAGACTGCTATAGCAAAAAAGGGTCAGGGAACAGAGAGACCCCTTTCTAGTAACACAGCTATCTTTTGCCATCTCAGAAATAAAATGACAGACTTTTCCAAAGTTGCAGCACTCTCATGCAAACTCTGCAACATTTTTACCCAAAAATCTGGAAACTCAAACATCCTTAGTACTTAATACAAATAACTAACGAAACCTTATCATAAGCTTTCTGAGAGTGTAACACTAAAAAAGTTTTAAAGATGTCTCCTTGATTGTATCTTCAGCTAACTACAGAGAGCAGTACCTCATCCATATCATGGTGTCACTTTATAAAACACCATTTGAAGCCTGTAAGCCCATCAATGTGTATAGGTTGGATAATTAATGTTTAAAAGTATAATATGCCTATATGATCTTAATTTATCCTTTTGCCTACCAGGATGCAAATGCAAACAAGTGAATAACTTGTCTCTCTTCATGAATACTTGAAAAAAGCTGCAAGGCATTTCCGCACATCATCTGATCTATATCTTGTGCACTTCAACTGTAAGGCCACCACAGCCTAGTGCTTTTTCTCTTTCTCTACAGCAGGAATAAAGCCAGCATAGTTTCTTATTTCATTATTGGATAAATCTATATGGATCTTATAAAGTTTGTAAAGTTTCTCTAAAACAGTATGGGCACTAGAACTAACATCTTTAGGGGTTATTCACAAACCTCCTGCAAATACTCATGCCATTTGTTCAGAATTTCCTAGTGTCCTCTAATCACTGTCATGACAATAGACTGAAGGCTAGTAACAGTATACCTAGCCATATTAAATGTTGTTGTTGTTGTCTTTTGGCTTTTCCCGCTTAGGGGTCGCCACAGCGGAACTCCAGTCCGCTAATGATTGGCAGTAGATTTTCACGAACACCGAGGTACCAGCTCGACATTTCAACCTAGCCATATTAACTAAAAGTCTAAAACCAAGATTTTTTTAAATTGGAGTGAAGATAATGTCTTACAGTTCCACATCAGTTTCTTGAAAAAGATTTTGAACTAACTCAACTCTTCGGCATTGATTACCTCACCCTTTTGCTTCTGACCTTCTAATAATGTAAGCTTTAAATGTTTCCCCTCTAACTCTGCTACCCATTGTTTAATTAAGTTGAAGATAATTCCCTACAAGCTTAAATGTACATTTCTTTTAAACATGTCCCATAATATATGGGGGGGGGGGGCTTCCTACTGATATCTTGTATTTTGTTCCATAAATCTGGGAATCTGGGGTGAGCATTTCTGGCTTAACATTTATTTATTTTATTTATTTATTTTACATTTGTTGACCGGGCTAGTCTAACTGGATACATGTCCATTTTCAGTAGAGGACCGGGAAGATAAGCTCCAACACACACAATTACAATATAGAATGTTGCTATAGTACAAGCATAACACAGCTGATGTTAATAAAAATACAATACTTCTAACAAACATAACACAAACACTAAAAAGGTTTTGTACATAAAAAGATGTTACTGTATACATATATACGTTGATTTAAATTGCAAGATCATGGTCTCTTTGGTTCTTTAAGGATAAGTCTAGAGTTAGTACAGAAGAGTAAAAGGTGAAGAATATCCATTAGTATAAAGAAAAGGAGTTAGTCGGGGTTAGTACAGGGGCATAACCAATGTGTTCTAAGATATAGTTTTAGTTTATGCTTAAAAAGTGTTATTAAAGACAGTGATAAAAGTTCAGTGGGAAGAAGGTTCCAATCCAATGTTTTCCAACAGTGTTAGAGAACAGAGAGTCTCCTGCCAAGTTGTTGGATCTGCTTGTACAAACAAGTAGTTTATTTGAGGAGCGTAAGTTTTTAAGATTGTTATAAGGGTTAATG
The DNA here is from genome assembly GCF_019279795.1 of Protopterus annectens. Taxonomy (NCBI): domain Eukaryota; kingdom Metazoa; phylum Chordata; order Ceratodontiformes; family Protopteridae; genus Protopterus; species Protopterus annectens. Next base: position 916,861,887 of record NC_056737.1, read on the forward strand.
AGGCTAGAGAGTATTGGGGTGTTGGTGGGTTGATACAGGGTCTTATGGGAAATAGCAAGCTGGTGAAATAGAAGCTGATTTTGAAACTCTAGCCATCCTAGCTGCTTTAGATTAAGACAATGATGGGTTCTAAATGGAGAGCCAGTGGCAAATCTAGCAATATTATTATAAGAGATTGCCAGTTTGTTGAGGTTATTCTTTGACAGATTAGTATATATAGATGAAGCATAGAGGAGTGTGGAGATTAAGTGAGTACGGGCTATAGAGGTTCTGGCTAATGGTGTAAGGAAGGGTTTGATTCTATACAGGGACCCCAATTTCTTGTTGACTGTTTTTATTGCATTGTTAATATGAGTATCAAAGTTAAGGTTGCTATCTATTGTTATTCCTAAGAGTTTGGTGGTTGGGTCAGTAGATAAGAAAGTGCCATTATTAGTTACAAGTGTAAACTTTACTGGGGTGGACTTCCGGGTTGGAGTAAAAAGCAAAAGTTTCTTTTTTTGTGGTTCAACCTTTGTTCTACTGTATTGAATGCCTTTTGGGTTAGGGACTGTAGTTCAGATGGAGAGGTGGCTGAGCATATTATTGTGGAGTTGTCCTCATATTGAATACAGGTGGCTTGAGGAACTGCTAAGTGTAGGTCATTAATGAAAATGGAGAAAAGGAGTGGGCCTAATATGGAGCCTTGAGGGACACCAAGGGAAATGGGGAGGTGGGTAGATAGATTATTATCCCATAGCACAGCCTGCTGTCTATTGTCTAAATAAGATTCTAACCATTTTATAGCTAGAGCTTCAAGTGAAAGGGGTTTAAGTATATTTAAAAGAAGCTGGTGGTTAACCATATTGAAAGCTTTAGATAGATTGCTAAAGATGGCAGAGGAAAGAATATTGTTGTTATGGTTTTTGTTAATGCAGTCTGTAAAGGATAACAGGGCATTGGTAGTACTGTGGAATGGTCTAAATCCGTGTTGACAGTTGGCAAATAAGTTGTTTTGGATTAGGTGGTGAAGTAGTTGCCTATGGATGCATTTTTCCATTAGTTTTGCCAGTGGAGAGAGTAAAGCTATGGGACGATAGTCTGAAAAGTCATAAGAGTTTCCACCTTTATGTAGGGGGATAATATGAGAGATTTTCCAGATAGCTGGGATGGTACATTCATTTATGGTTCTGTTAATCAGTATCGAAATGGAATAAGCTATGGCTTTAGCTGCTTTTTGCAGGTATTCTGCAGGTAGTTGGTAAGCTGAGGGGGTGGTAGGTTTTAGTTTTTGGAGAAGGGAGCAAACAACGGAAGTTGGAACTGGTTGTAACTGAAAAGAAGGAAGTGGGCTAGTAGCAGAGGTTGGCAGATTTGAGCTACCTAGAGATAGTTGACTAGCAAGAGTTCGGATGGCCTCTGTAAAGAAGGAATTGAAGGTACTGGCAGTTTGTGTGGTATTCTCAAGGTTAGAGCCTTGTGGGTTTGGTGTAATAGATTGACCTGGGTGTAGTAGTTTGTTAATGCTAGTCCAAAACTTTTGTGGTTTATTTTGGTGAGTTTGCTGGAGTTGGAAGTAAAAATTTCTTTTATCTAAAAGACTAGCTTTTTTGTATTATTTCTAAGTTGTCTAAAGTTTTGATGGTCTTTTGGGTTTTTAGTAGTACACCATTTAGCCCAGGATTTGTTTCTAAGAAGGATTTTTTGCCTGGTGGCTTTAGAGAGCCATGGGGCAGGTATAGTCTTATTTCTAATAGAGCATGTTGGTGTGTGGTGTTCAAGGATGGCTAAGAATGTGGAATTAAAGTATTGTATGGCTTCATCGAGTGGAGAGTATTTTAGTGGAGACCAATTACATGCCTTGAGTTTGTAAAAGTTCAGGGTTAAAATGTTTTTTGGTCCATATTGTCCTGAAAGTATTTGGGTAAGTTAGGTTGGTTCTATGCCTGATAATATAAGTTAGTGAGTGGTCACTTAGATCATCTGGGAGGGTCCCTACTTTGTATGTTTGATGAGGATTATTAGTGAGAATATAATATAAAGTACTTTCTTTGTTATTGGGTTTATTAATCCTGGTTGGAGAGGTAACAGTTTGTGAGAGGCCATATAGGTTAATATGGGCAGTGGGGTGTTTAGTACTACAGGACTTCCAGTCGATATTAAAGTCTCCAAGGACTATAGTTTCTTGTGGGAGATTTATAGAAAGCCAGTTAAGGATATTTTCGAGGATATTAATATTATCTCCAGGAGGAAGGTAGATACAGATGATATATATGGATTTACACATATTAAGCTGAATCTTAGCGATGAGGATTTCGGCATTATTGTCTAGAGGTGGTTTAAGGTCTGCAGAGGTAACTTGTAGCTCTGCTTTGTAAAGGATTGCTACTGCCCCTTCCCTTTTTGGCGGTGTGGTCTAGTCTCAGGATATTGTAACCAGGTGGGATGATTTCATTGTCTTTAATCGCAGGTTTTAGCTATGTTTCTGTTAGACATCGGATGTCAAATAAGTGGACATCTAGGAGGGCATGGAGGTCGGCAATTTTATTGTTAATGCTACATATGTCGAGATGTGCTATAAAGAGTGAGTTTGAAGGTCTGGTAGGGGTTTGTGTACTAGCGAGGTTAGGGTTGTTTTGTTCAGTGGCAAGAGTATTGTTTGGGCCGGGGTTTGGATCAATGTCCCCATCTAGTAAGGAGTGGTGGTATGTTCTATTTATAGGGTTTTGAAGCTTACAATAATAGTACAGTGATTTCTTAGCATTTAGATTGATAAATCTGATGTGGGCCAGTCTATGATATTTGGCTTGTAGGTAGCTGGGTCTGGATGTGATGTTTATGTGGTTTTGGGAGATAGCTAGTAGTGGTGTGGAAGTAAATTTGGAGGGGTAATGAAGTTTTGGACATAACATAACCCAAAGCAGTCTTATTTAAATGTCATAGTCTAGGTGAAGGTGTCTCTCAGCTAACAAAATAAACCAGTAGAGGAAAATAATCCATGCTATAGTCAGCAGTAGTTCACATTTATCAGTTTATCTGGTAAAACAGCTGGACCGATAAGTTCTATCAATACAGGAAGATCAGTGTGTATAAACCATAGCAATGTGTGAGCTAATATGTCACCCATCATCAATTTGGGACAACAGTTGAACCAACTCTTTTATCCCTTTTGAAAAGGTAGGCAATCTTGTTTTTTTAACCTAAACTGTATTGTCGGGGGTCAGTCAAAAATTATAATAATCCCATAATTCAAATTTACCCTTTGTTCAACTAGTAAACCCAACCATTACAGGCCTAGGAAGCTTTGGAAAGTAACCTGGAGTAAAGTCCCCCCCCCCCATGAAGTCCATTCTTACAAATGTTTGATAATCCTAAACCTGACTGAGGCTCCTAACCCCAAACCTGCACATTACCTTATTAAACACCCTTTCATTAATAGTACCACTACTCAAACAAATTATGTCTGAAGCTTTTATTATGGGTTTGGGTTTTCTTTTTTTACTTTTCTGTTTTATTTTTTTTCTTTGTTTTCGGTTGAGAGATCACAAAAAGAGAAAATATTACTCTGTTTTGTGATTAGTTTTATTTTGATTTTTATCTTAATCCTTGATACGTTTTGATATGCAGAAATCAATGTAATATGTATCAGTGCATCTGCGTATCAGTGAATGATAATAGATTAATACCACTTGCATTCTAATTTTTTGAACTCCATCAAAGCCTGAAAAATGTTAACAATGCTCAGTCCTTTCTTCTTCTATTGTTTGACCAGCTCCCTAAATGCTGTAGCTGCTTTGTCAGGGCACACCCCAAACTAGGTTCAGTGTTTTTTATGGCTTTCTGATTGCTAGATCTTTGTCATAACACTATGAAGGGAATAGCACACGTTGCACATGAGGATTGAGGATAGTAAGGAGTGCTATAGTGTATTAGGGAATAGCTAAATTATTTTTTGATATCTAATAATACTCCATACAAGCATAGACAGGTGGCTTTATCAGTGTCAATGATAGACTGCAGTAGAGTGAAAAAGCTCATAGACTGCAGAAACATATCCACAAATGCATTGGTTTACAACATAAGTGGCTTTATTAGTTCTTTGCTATAGTTAATAAATTGAAAAAGTAGTTTATGTATTGCTGTAGTATAGATGGGTATACTTCAGTGCCCAGATAGGTGTAATCTGGTTCAAAGATTCCAGAAGTAGTTAGACTGGCTATATTGACCAAAGAGGTGCACAGAATAAATTGCTTACTTCAAGACTAAAGTCAACCCATTGTGTGTGTGTGTGTGTGTGTGTGTGTGTGTGTGTGTGTGTGTGTGTGTGTGTGTGTGTGTGTGTGTGTGTGTGTGTGTGTGTGTGTGTGTGTGTGTGTGTGTGTGTGTATCTGAAATTAACATAAGAAGAGATGGAGAAACTGATGCTGTTCACACCAGCAGGTTAAGAACATCCTGAATCTCCTATGTGTAGACTCGTGGACTGCCTATCATAGTAGAAACACAGCAAAAGCAATTTCTGTGACTTTTCCATACAAGGATTTTACTTCGACCCTTTCATGCTCCTATACTATGTGGGTCGTAGAGTGGTCAACAACCCATTCTACAATACTTCATCCAGCACTTTTTTGGATTAGTCAGATTAGGTGTCCATCTTAGCCAGATGTATAGCATGCATTTTTATTAGTATGCCTTGAAAAGTTGAAAAAACAAGATTGCAAAACCTTGCTCATTCAGGTATCAACTGACGGGTCTATATTAGATCAGCGAACACTTAAACAAGCGAACGCTGATTGATCTAACTTATTTAAGCAAATGTTCAAAATATTGAAGCAACAGAAACCCACATTTTTTCCTAGGGAAAGAATTTGGTTGTCCGTTTCTGTTGCTTCAGTATTTGCAGTGCTGTGGTGGAAAATTACGGGTCAGATTCAGGTAAGTGTGCGATTGTGTGGATGTGAGTGTTAGGTGAGTTAGGGTTAGGGCGCGGGTTAGGTATGTGTGCGATTGTGTGGATGTGAGGGTTAGGGTGGGTTTAGGTGAGTTAGAGTTAGGGAGTGGGTGAGGTGAGTGTGTGATAGTGACGGACCTTAGGGTTAGGGTTTGGGTTAAGGTAAGTGGATAGTTAGTGGTGTGTGCATAGTTTAGTGTAGGGTTAGGTGTCAGATTTTAGGTGTATGTGTGTGGATTTCTGTCTGTTTGGTGTGCTTGTGTTGTGTGTATGTGTTTTGGATTAGCGATTTTTTTCCCTAGGAAAGAAATCGCTGATCTGACAGTCCGAGATTGTAAGCTTTCGCTTACATAAGGTCGATCAATCAGCATTCGCTTTTTTAAGCATTCGCTGATCTAATACAGACCCTCAACTGACACCTACCTTCTACTACATTTGGTCTTCAAAGGTGGAAAATCTTGGGTAGGTCTCCAAAAGAATGTCAAAATAGTGGAATCCAAGTGAGGCTGCCAAGGGCTTCTATCAAGGTCTCATAAGTAGATAATATCGGCTATTCTCTGGCCCTCATTCTCAGCATTTGATCATGCTCACTCACACTATATGACCTCCACCAGTGAAACCAAAGGTATGGAGGTGTTTACAGTCCAGGATGTCAGTGAATCAGACAATGTACAGCATATTCTACCTTTTTACTTTTTGCTTATTTTATCGTAATGTAATAAGTTCTTAAGGCATATCTGCCTTTACATAAGCACATAACAAATAGGAAAGACTGAGTGGCAATGTAAGATCTGAGATAGTCCACCATTGTTAGCAACATACCCCTCAACCTGCAGACACTGAAAATAGGAATAAAGGCCTTTGAAAAGTAGCTATATCCAGCTACATATCTGGACATTTAATTAATATAAAATCTGAACACCAAGTGCAACATAACTCTTCCCAAATCTGTTAAGGAATATGGGATACTACTCAGTAACATTTTTATAAAACAGAAAGTAACAAAATGATGGTAACATATAAGCACATTGTCAAAGAGAGTATAAATTCTGTAGAATTTAATGAACCATACTCCAAAATTCTACCACACAATGCCATTTATATTTGCCTCAGAAAAGGGGAGATGAGATATAAGATGTATTTCCTTTTTCTTTAAATTGTTATTGACACTAGTATGTTGGTTATATAATTTGTTTTTCTATGTACTAGACAGCTGCAACAATCACATGTGATGAGGGGGATTCAGAAAATTGTGTGTTGGGGTAAATCCTGACTGAAAATGGGGACATACCTCAAAAACTATGACCATCCTGTGCAGAGCTAAATTAGGCCTGAAAATACAAATGTTCCTCAAAACAGGTACAGTTGAGATGTTTGTTTAGCAATATAACATTAGCAGGACATGGAATACAAAGCAGTTAATTACCTATATTGTGCAATCTGAAAATGAGAGTGAATGTAACTGTTCTGAGGATGGTTGTGATGGAAAATGCTTTTGAGCATGCAGGAATGTTGCTCTTGAGTCTGGAGTCTTTTGGTTGCTATAGTATATGGTAAAGAATAGATCATTACAGCCATTTAATGTCATAATGAGGGATATATTTCATCAGAGCAATCTTAGAGTGTGATGAAGCTGTAAATGCCCTAATAAACAATGTAGGCAAAGTATTATGCTATTTGGTAATGAAGCTCAGATAGTTAATTTTACAAGCTGTTAATAAACTTAATAAGCTTTAGCTTTTAGTCCAGCACTCACATCTCTCAGTCTCTGTATGCATATGATGTGACTCAGTTCAAGTTATACAACCAGGAAAAACACTCCGGGGTCTTGCCTGAAAAGAAGCACTTGTGCTAAATGCGCTCTACTTATTAAGTGAATAAAAGAAAAGAAAGAATAAATAATCTATAACAATAAAACAAACATACAGGGGTAGCTTAATAGCTCAAGAGAAATATAAATTCACTGAAACAAATGTTGACTTATTTGAGCATATCTACAACGGTTGCACATCATCAGAAGTAAATGCAATGCTTTGATTGCACAGAGAAAATGAAAGATTTTGAATAAGTATGCTTTCAAATAAGTTATGGTAATACACCCCATAGGAACCCTGAAGCTTGAAAATATGAAAAAAGCTATATATGTGCTCTCAGAGTGAATTATTAAAATAGTTATCCATGAAAGCCTTCCGACACAGTCGCAATTAACAATTTTGTTTCTATTTAATTGATCGGCATGGTGGTTCTGTGTTAAGATTTCTATGTCACAATGTGAATGTTCAAGCCTGTCCTCTGATTACACTTCGTATGGGGTCTGCATGTTCTCCTTGTGTTTGTGTGCATTTCCTGTGGGTAATAAATTTTCCTGCCACCCCCTCAAAACAATCTTATTGTTTACTCTGAAATTCCATATATACTGCAATTAACCTTGCTTTTAGAACCTACAGTATTATTTCTGAAGACTGTCAAACATGTTCCATTTCACTTATCTGGTTTGCAAATAAATAAGTTAAATTAATTAATGATCCACTAATAGTTTTTGCATTAAATGGTTACAACCCAGCAGAGTAACCAACAGCCACTAAAATTAGTAAAATTACTGCAGTACTCAGAAAGCTGATGGCGTCCTTTTGTTCTGTTTTAAAGACATCAGAGAAGACTGAATAATGAAGATGATTCATCCAACATAAATACACATATATTTATGTGAAAACACACTATATCCATTTATGATGTAGCAACATAGAGAATGGAGGACTGTAATTCAAGGTTTTAATGTAACACAGACATACAAGTTGTGTCAAGGTTGCTTAAATCAAAATATTTCAAAACTATTCAAGCACATAGCTGACTTCCCACGCTCATTATAGATTACAGCAAACTCAGCACTGTTTTTGCACTTGTCGTTCATGAATGCTGGACAGGTTAATAGGACTGATGCACACTAGAGACTTATCATGTCTGTCATTTAACTGCAGTTCAGCATTGTAAATCAGCATGCATCAGCACCTCATTAAATGGGCCACTCAACCAGCAGATGCAGAGTTTTATAACTCTTGTGTCATGCTACTGAAAAATCACAGGCCAGTCACTGCACATGAGAGCTTCAATGGAATTGTTGAGTCACCGCTGAAACTCTACAATTAATTCAGCTCAAGACAGGAAATGATTTCCTTAGTAAGCTAAACTGCCTCATTATAAAGTATGTTGTTGCCTGAATTAATGAAGGCTGGCTCAGGACAAGAGATGCAATGTCGGCAGGAGTCTGAATTTCATCACTATATAAGACATGTCAAATACCGAATTGGGTGGCAAACTGGTTACATGGCTGATCTTAATGCCAGTTTATATTTGTGGACACAGCTATACAATGAGTTGTCGGTATAAATAGCCCAGTACTCTTAGTTGTTGTTTTTACATGGAAAGCATACGACGTGCAGCCTCTACAAATGTGTATTTTATGTATAGCATAGTCAAAATAGCTATACAGTGTCACACTGTCTACCAGCAGTCAGTAAAATGTCAGCAGTAAAAAATGCTACAGTATATCTATATATTTATCTGTCTACACACACACACACACACACACACATATATATATATATATATATATATATATATATATATATATATATATATATATATATATATATATATATATATATATATATATATTTTTTTTTTTTTCTTTTTTTTTAATTTGATTTTTATTTTTAACCGGGCTAGTCTAACTGGATACATGTCCATTTTTAGTAGAGGCCCGGGGAGATAAGCTCCAAAATTAAGCTAATATATAACAGGACTATAAATGAAAATAAATCAAAAGAGTAAAATTATTACATAAAAAATAATGCATGTTGAAAGAAAATGCAGTTACAGCAAAAGGTATAGTCTAATTTAGTTATAAAATAGCTTCAAACGGCAATGATTCAAAATGATAAGTAATAATTAAATTCAAAGTAGGTTTAGGTTAGCATAGAAGGAACAAACAACAAAAAAGAAGGATAAATGAGGGTGTTGGTTATGTGGTAGTGTGAGAAGTATATACAAGAGGTACAACATTAGACGATAGTTAGACAAAAATAGTGAGGAAGGGGGGAAGGTTTCTATCTAGTTATTATGCTTGCAGGGCTTTGTGTGAAATGACATAGGTAAAAAAAAAGACTACAATAACTGAATCATGTATTTACATGGGGGAATTTATATACATACACAGGCATATACTGAACTCTCACAATTTTCCCAGCCAGCAGGTTGCTCTCCCTGCGGTGAGTGTGTGATTTGCCCCTACATTCTCCAAGGTGATCGATGCACATTCAAGCATAACAAATTTTCTGTGAGATGTAAAGACATGTTTAATTGTAACAGTACTTCTGTGGTTTATGTTGGCACTTGTGACACTTGCTCATCTTTTTACGTTGACAAAACTATAAGGAGATTGGAGGACCAGATTAAAGAACATAATGCAGCTCTTAGGCACTGAGATTTGTATAATGCACTTGGAAAACATAGCGTGTGTTGCGACAGTTGTAATGCATTTTATTTTTCGTTTTGGACCAAGTACCACCATTTTTGGTGATTATAAAAGTCTTCTTGAGGTAATTGTACTAAAGTGGTGGTTGTTCTTAGACACCTGGCTTGAATGAAACCGTTAACATTAAATGCACCTTGAGGTGGTGTAGGTAAACTATTCCCTTTCCCCACCATAACACTATTTAGCGTTTTCTCTCCACCGAGCATCACTTCCCCTTGCCCAGACAATTTATTTTTTACTAGCTGGCTGTAATACAACTAAAGTTTTTATACAGGGCTGCATTCCTTGCCTGATATTTGATTTCATTTTTTAAAGTGAGATTTTCATTTTTTAAGGTGCGATTTACTTTTTTACTGTATTTATTGGAGTGTACTTATTTCTAGATGTAGAGTTTTTGCCTGGTTTAATGACAGCCTTAACATTATCTGTTCCTTGAGGTGGTATATATGAACCAGTCCCTCCTCCTCCACAGCACTATTAAGCTCTCTCTCTCCCCTGAGCTCCACTCCCTGCAGACCAAATAGGTCCTTTACATTTTTGTTTGCTTTTTGAAAACAAATAAAGTTTTCTTGTTTGGTTGCATTCCTTGTTGGAGATTTGATTTCATGTTTTAGGTGTGATTGGCAGTTTTTACTGTATTTATTGAAGTGTACTTTTTAGTTCTCATTTCTTACAATTAAAGAATGAAAGCACACAAATACACTTGTTCTGCGTGTTTCTTTCATCTAGCGAATTTGTTATGAATTTTGTTTTCTAATATATATATATATATATATATATATATATATATATATATATTTTTTTTTTTTTTTTGTGAGACAAAATTATTAGACAGAATTAAGGTCCCACTACAAGTTTACAGCTGCATTATCCGCTCGGACGATATTCTCCCTGTGTTTTAAAAGATTACACTTTGTAATCATACTTGTTGCTAAGTAATATGTATAACTGGAAGCCTGTTTGCTACTAAGGTGGAATCAAGGTCCCTCTATGAGCTTTGCAGCTACATTATCGGCTCAGCCGATATTCTTCCTCAGTCTTGTGTGTAAAATGATTACACTTGACCTAGATATTGTTTCAGCATGTTGTAGCACTAACCTGGAATTCTAGGTGGTGTGCATGTTATTAATATGTCTAGATGCCCACTCTAAAAGGTTGTTCTGCTAGCAGAATGCCAGCTACAATTGCATAATTGCTTGCCTGCTATTCTCAAAGTAGAAATAGGGTTGCGCAGTGAGTGTTACAGCTCTGTTATCGGCTTAGCTAATTGTCTCTCTCTCTGTTTTGAGTTCATAAGGTTTACACCGTATCTCTCTGCTTTTGAGTTTTTAACGATTACACCGTGTCCTGGATATTGTTTTGCTTATTACATTATACTAACCTGAATATTTAAGTAGTGACTGTATTTCCTTCTCCCTGCTCATTGTTTAATGTGGTCTTATATTAATGCTGTTTAACCCTTTTGCGATAAAGGAATAGGGTCTCTGATATAAAGCTGAGCTAAAAGTGTTATTGTGGTCTGTAAGTATTGCATTCCTTACTGATTAAGCTGTACTACTTTCTACTCTTTACCTGCTTCTCTATACTGATTTACCCTTTAGGACTCTCTCCCTCTACAGCCTAGCTATAGCTCTAGCTAACTCCTTACCCTTCCTACTTTGTATGCTTCCTAACACCACCCTTTCTCTCTATATATATCGGTCTCTACCTGGCTTCCTCTCTTCCTCCCCTTTCTACCTATCTATAACTCTATCTAAGTGTTGTCTCTGTCTTTTCCACAGTAATCCATCCCAGGTGCTCCCTTCCTGCCTCAAAAGCAAAAGGAATAACTCCAGCCACCTCCTGAAGACACTCTCACTCTGCCAGCCTGCCTGGTATCAGAACGCTACTGCTGAAAAGTCCCCCTAACAAGTTTGCATTAAATGTATGTTACTCACTACTAAATTATACAGTGCCTTATTGTAATACCTGTTGTGCTAGTCTGGCCTCCCATGCGTGCATTCTAGCAGCCTACCATAGACCATATGCCACCTCCTCCTCCTGTTTACACTACTAAGACTATATTTAAACCTAAGTCAGGTTTAGACTCTCCTTGCTGCTTGCTTCCTCCCTCCACCAGTGAGTAGCAGAACCTACCCAAGTAAACCCCACCTGCACACTTTTACCCTAATATGTTAATTTTCTACAATAGAGTCTGCTGCATTTATCACATTCTATGACTGCATATAGCCTTTCCATACTAAGCCTCCCTCAGTAAAGGTCAGCCTGTACTACCTCTTCCAAAACTTTTGAACAAACCCTCTTTCTACAGCCATTTAACTGCCCTTCACTGATACTTTTTCTGCTGTACTCACCTCTTCAGTTCTATCCTGCTCTGTTCGTCCTTTGGGCTTACTCCACTCCCCTACCCTGCCCCCAATTCTCACCCACCCCCAGCACTCCTAGCTTTATTCCTCCTTGACACCTCCCCCAACCTATTCACCCAATAGCTGTTCCCCCTACCAAATATTCCCCTCTACTTCCCTTCCACACCCCTCCATCTGCATACGACCCATATAATTTCAAACCCCTCCTCTTCTACTGCATCTCTATTTTACTCCCATATTAAGATCCTATAGCAACCTTCTGTACGCATACCTCCCTCACCACCCTACCTTCTCTTCCCATTGCTCCCACTTCATTCTTTTCTTCCCCTTTGCCCTAATATGCTCTTATCAGGTCATCATAGCCTCCTAGTCCCCTGCCTCCTCTCCCTTATCCTAATTCCTCTATATTTTGATAGCTCATGCAACTCTAATACTTGCCCAAAATTAACCACCAAAACTACTAGCATACATATACACCTTCACACTCAATCCCACTTCCATTTCCACTCCATCTCCTCATCTGTCATCCAGCCCAATACTCTTCACGTATTCCACCCTAAAATTCTCTCCTTTAAAGTTAAGACATGGCCACCCACTCTAACCTTAAAACCATCATATCTCATACCTAACAAACCTAAATGGCTAAAGGATAATACCTTCAATAGCTTAGTCCAAGCTGGGGATATTCATCCTAACCTCGGTCCTACCCCATCCTCTGCCAACACCCACCTTCTACCATCTACCTCCTACCACAATACCCTAAAGCTTTTCACTTTGAATGCACAAAGTCTTAACAACAAAATTCACCACTTTCAAGCTTGGTTAAGCCATAACCAACCTGACATCTTAGCCATCTCCGAAACTTGGCTCAAACCCTCTGTCTCTGACTCTGAGATCCTACCCACAGGATTCCATGCTCTCAAAAGCGACCGCCTTAACAAAAAAGATAGCAGCTCTGCCCTAGTCTACTCTAACCTCCTTACCATAATTCCCCTCCAAACTTCAATTCCCCAATTCCAGAACACAAAACTAACTGCCGGACTACTAAAACTAAATAAACACAAAAATATCTGTATTATTGCCCTATATATCTCACCTGGTAATAATATCTCCACACTCAAAGAAATTCTCTTATGGGCTTCTACTAGAATCCACTATGAAACATCCATCTTAGGAGATATAAATATTGACTGCAACAAAATCAAATACCACTCCCCCTCCCTAACAATTAACTTCTATAACGTCTCTCAGTTGATCCTCCCCATTACCCGACAAACAAAATAAATCCACCTGGATCCACCTTAGACTGGATCCTACTCTCAGACCCATCAAAAATAACTAACTCTGGCACCATTCCTGATACCATTAGTGACCACCTTCCAGCCTTCATACATCACTCAACCAGCTCTACCCCACACCAGCACCAATACACCCACACTCGCAACCTTACCAACTTTAACCCCATAACTTTCTCAAGCATTTTTAAACAGATGAACTGGAAAATTCTAAACACCCTTCCTTTTGACAGTGCTATAGAATACTTCAATTCCATTTTCCTAGATACCCTAAACTCCCTTACCCCACTAAGAAAAAAAAGGTTAAAAGCCAAAAATGTTCCTTGGCTCTCCAAAGAAACAAAAAAAATTATGCACCAAAGAGATAACATTTGGAAACTCTACCAAAACAATAAGCTGCCCACTACACTTCTCCAATACCAACAGCTGCGTAACCTTGCAAAAAAAAAACTAATCACCAAGGACAAGAAATCCTATTATAGCACACTCCAGTCCAAACATAATAAAAATCCCAAACTTTTCTGGAATTCTCTAAACTCTCTTCATCATCCTGGCTCCAAGAATAACTTCTGTCCTGACCCAAGTAAATCTTACCTCAAACTAAGCTCTGAATTTAATTCATTTTTCATAGAAATGATTTATAACCTAACCAAGACATTTCCTAACAATACCTCATCTTCCTCATACTCCCCATCCTCCAATTCACCCAGCAATCCTCCCTCTCTGAGCTCAAACCCATCTCCACTAACTTTATACAAAAACTTTTATCCAAACTTAAACCTTGCTCTGATGCTCCTGACAATATCCTTTCCTCATTCCTGAAATGTGCTTCCAATGGCATTGCTCTTCCAATCAGCATCATTATAAATAGATACATAAAGGAGTCTTATGTCCCTAAATTCTGGTGCTCAGTCTATATTCTTCCACTACACAAAGGTGGCAAAATCACCAGCATCTCAAACTTCCACCCAATCGCTCTGCTCTCTCCAATCTCCAAAATCCTAGAAAAATGCATCTACCACCAACTCAAGCTTTTTCTGATCCTAAACAACCTTCTCAGTCCCACCCAACATGGCTTCTGCCCAGGCCATAGCACAATAACTGCTCTGCTCTCTTTCCTTGAAACTGTCAACCAGTCCCGAGATTCTGGACATTTAGTGTCCACCGTTTTTCTTGATCTGTCTAAAGCTTTTGATACTGTGTCCCACAAACACCTTCTCTGTCAACTCTCCAACCTACATCTCTCACCCAACACTATATCCTGGTTCTTCAGTTATCTATCCAAAAGATCACAGGCAGTCAAATGGAAGAACTCCATCTCTTCCTTCGTACCCACCCCAACTGGAGTACCACAGGGATCTATTCTTGGCCCAATGCTTTTTAATATCTTCATCAATAACTTTCACTCTGCCATTCCTGATACCAAAATGATTCAATATGCAGACGATTTTGCATTAGTCTGCTCTGCCTCAAACCTCTCTGAACTTCTAAACAAAACCCAAATAGCATTTTCAACAACCAAAAACTGGATGTGCCAAAACCACCTCTCTCTAAATGCAAATAAATCAAAGATTCTACCTTTCCCTCCTACAAAGTCCTTCTCCTATGACAAAAACAACTTAAAAGTCTATAGCAATACCAATTCATCTATAGAAGTAGCTAAACTATTTCGTATTACCATTGATGAACACCTCAAATTTGATATACATATTCAACAAAATATCAAGAAAACCCACCAAAAGCTATGCATGCTGTACAGGAACAATCGCTTTCTCTCCAACTCTACAAGGCATACACTGGCCACAACTTATCTTCTCCCTTCCTTATTATATGGAGCCCCTCTCCTAAACAATTTGTCCTCCTCTATCACCTCCAAAATAGAAACCTGCTATGACAAAATCTCTAAATTCGCCACAAACTCCAAAAACTATACCCATCACTGTCTTACCCTACAATCGCTGAATTGGCTAGAACTCCCTAACTACCTAGATTACCTCCAACTCACTACTGCTCATAAACTCATATTTCACCCAACTCAATGTCCGGCACTAACTAATCTCCTCCCCCCCCTACATACCCAAAAGAACTCTAAGGTCTGAACATCAGAATCTAATAGCTATCAATAAACCTAAACATCATGCAGGACAACTTCTTCTCGTCTACCCACTTGGCAAAAAATAGAATTCCCTTCCATCTACTCTAAGATCCATGCCAAACTCTGAAAACTTCAAAAGCCTACTTTTCAAATACCTGTCCTCCAAGCGAAAATGTACCTGCTATCACCCTACCTAATCCAAGTAAATCCAGCTGCTCCCAATGTGTACTCTCTCTTTCTCCTGGGCTGTCTATGCTCTCAATAACACCAACAGCTACTCTGACACAACTCAACCTTGTAAATATTGTAAATAGCATCCTTGTTTAATTATGCGTAACCAGAGTGTATTAGCTATGTCATTATTCTGTCTTCTCTCCTTCTATGCATGTTCATACTTATATGGTTGTCTAACTCCACATATTACACTGCTCCTTAAATGAAACTGTAAAACCCTGAACTCTGTAAATATCATGACTTCAAATATGTTAATTGTAACTTTTTATATAATGTATCTGTTATACCTATGTACCAATTGTATTGTAATTATTTTATGTAACTTGGAACTTTTCTACCAGGGCCTCCACTGAAAATGGGTCATTTCGGCCCAGTGGACTTCCCCTGTAATCAAACTGGAAATAAATAAATAAATAAATAAAACAGATGTTAGCATTCACAAAAGCTGACTTTATTAAGTGCACCCATATATATATATATATATATATATATATATATATATATATATATATAAAATATATATATATATATATATATATATATATAAAAATATAAATATACACTACACACACACACACACACACACACACACACACATATATATATATATATATATATATATATATATACACACACACACACACACACACACACACACACACACACACACACACACACACACATGGGTGCACTTTATAAGGTCAATTTTTGTGAATGCTAACATCTGTTTTATCTACACACTTTGGTTGACAAGACAGATAGCAAACAATTGTGTGAGACTGTTGCACACATGCGCACACACAAAACAAATATGACTGTTAACTCACCTAAAAAAATGTCCAGTTTGCATTCTAAGGTATAGTGGGAAAGTGCCAGCATCTATGTCTTACTTGTGTAGTGTATATAATTTTAATGTTCCAAGTAGCAATAGTATAAGTGATTTAGAGAAATTTTACTGGTTTTGATAATAATCCAAGTGTGTGTATTAATGACTGATGAATCAATGATGCACCAAAGAGATAAATATTTAGATATACAAAATATGAGTACAGATGGTTAGGTCAAAAGTCTGTTTGGTCACTGTCTTCTTTAGTTCTCTACTTTTGGTCTACTAAACAGATGGTCAACAGATATGTGAGACTGCACAGTTCGAGGTTTGGGAATATTGCCTTCCCCTAATTTTGTATGATCTTGGAGGTGGTATATATAATTAGCAGGAGGCATGAGGAGGGCTGCAGACAGCTTGCCTCCTATAAAAAACATTTTTATTTTTTTTTGTTTTGTTTTTTTTTTTTTTGTTTTTTTTTTTTAGTTTAGTTTTTGCATACAACAAGGCTGTTTCTTGGTGCATCAGCATTCTCATTTTTTATGTATTATAGATGCTAGTTTCTTTATTGACAAACATGAATGTTGATGTAACATTAGATAATCGTGTATATATATATATATATATATATATATATATAATATTATATATATATATATATATATATATATATATATATACACATACACATCATATATCTCTATAGCTTCAAGTATAGCTATACCTCTCTCTCTCTCTCTCTCTCTCTCTATATATATATATGTTGTTTTTACTATTGGTCATGCATATAATAAAAAACATTTAATCAAATTATATAGTCAAACCTACCTCTGTTCAAAACTAAATTTCCTCAGATCACTACACTGATCTCAAAAAGAAAAACAGTCACTTTTTGCAATAGTGAAACAAAAAAAAAAATTCCCAACTGGTTTGTGATACCATTAAAGAAATGGTGTTTAGTACCCTAATGTGTAGGGATGAGGTTAGGTGCAGGGACAGGGTTAAGGTTAGTGTTAGCATACATGACTAAAGGTGGGCAAGGTATCAATCTGTTGAGCAATTCACTGATGTAGGTGAATACAATCGTAGAAATCTGATGCTATGCATACACTTTCTGCCATGCACTAATTGAATCACACACATCCAGAAAATATACAGATGACACCTGCAATCAGAACCACCTTCAGCCTTCATAATACTCATAACAAATACGTTACTCAGGTATAACACTCACACATTTGAATATTCCATAATAAATAAATAAATACTAGGATTCAATAAAACTAATGCATATTTTTATATCAAATACATGGATACAACATTTCAAATGAATGTATCACATCTTCCATATTTACTGCCTTTTAATGAATTAAGCAGGCTGAAAGAAAAAGTGTATATGCACACTGTTTTTCATTGATGCCTATCGCTAAATCCTAAATTTACTTTAAAAAACATATTTCCTATTGTACTGCATGTGTGTAGCTTTATACCATGCCAGAATCTTGATGCAACTTGCAGAGGAAATGCAAAAATGATAGTACTATAACTTTTTTGGCCTTACTATGGGAAACCTTTTGGTCTTTGTATAGGACTGCTTATTTTGCCCTAATTATAGTAATATTACTTACACATTTACGAGAAAATCATTAACCCACTGAACTGTCTAACTTTCTCATTTTATGAGCATTTCCCCATGTTACTTTAACATTATTTATTTTCACCACTGCACTCTGAATTATACCAAATGAAATAAATTCCATATGTTTTTCTTTCTTTCTATCTTGAATTATATCAAATTAATTAAAAGATGACATAAACTGCTTGGCTGAATCATGAATATCCAAGTTAGCCATGGTATTTAACAGCGTTCAATAGCCTTGTTACATCTCAGACATTTTTCCAGTCAGAGACAGACCTCTAGCTCACTGTGTATCCAGAAAGATAAATATAAAGCAGACTTTCTTGATGGCATAGATATACTCTTTCTTTAAGAAAGCATAGTATAATAAAGTGGTAAGAAAGAGCAGATATTGAGTTATGGTGATACTATCTTGTTTCTGCTTTCTGTGTATTAATATCCATAGTTACACATTTGCAATGTGCTTTCAGTTATATTTGGGGAAACTGGTTGCTATGTTGCTTTAAAAACAAACAAAAAATACCATTGTAAGAAACAGTAAGGCTTTATAAGCCCACCTTTGACCTTGAAATTCAAAAGTTTTATAGTAATAGTTGTAAATCTGAGTGAATTAAACAATAGTGCAGTGAAATGATGCATTATTCAGAGAGAAATCTACATAGCAACCACAATGCATCATAGATGTGCAATTTGCTTTAATGAATAGAGCTGTCTTGTCTCATCCATTAGCATTTAAATAATTTTAGAACCAGAAATGAAAGTTGTTTCCTCAGAAAATTGTCCAGCAGTCCTTTGAATTTCCTTAATGGGTTTCATGGCAATGTTAAGGAACATGCATTTTTTTCTTATACAGAACTTAACTTGTGACTTTTGTTTTGTAGTTACAAATAATCCACCTGCAATAGTACTCTGATGAGATATATACTGTGTTTGTTTATCAGCAGTATAAGTTGTACTGTGATCTAATAAATGCATTAACATCTTAGCTACAAGCAAGAATTACAGACATATCTACAGTTGCCAGAAGTCAAATTTTCAACATATTTGCAGTCATATGGAAGAGTAAAAGTAATCTAACGAAAAACAAATAGGCATCAAATTAGCCATAAATAATTCTCATTTGCCATAATTTCCTCCATAAACATTTTTCTGTGTACTGACCTCATAAGTGTAGGTGTGTATACCGCTAGTGCAAATGGTTTCCAGTCTGCAATGTGGACTTTGTGAAACCTCAGTTTTGAGTCTCACAGTTATGTCATCCCTCTGAGTCAGATATACATGCGCAAACTACAACATTCTGCATTTGGTCAAGTATATTTAAAACACGTACATGTGTTATACCCCTTGCCATGTTCTTAACTCACTGGCCCAAGCATAGGTTGAGCTATGCAAACAACAGAGTCAATATTTTGAACAGTATAATTGCTCTTTTTCTCTCACTCTCTTTCTCTCTCTCTGTCATTCTTTTTTCTGTGTTTGTGTGTGTGCATGTGTGCGTGCGTGCGTGCATCTGTGCATGGGTGCATCTGTGTGTGTGTGTGTGTGTGTGTGTGTGTGTGTGTGTGTGTGTGTGTGTGTGTGTGTGTAAATCAAAAACAGCTTGACAAGTGAGATAACTAAGCTTCTTGGCACTTTTTGATTTTTATGAACATTACTTAGTTTTTACATCATACATTTAAAGTAAAATTGGAATCAGATAGATTGGCTTGCAACAGGTTAGGTCCAATAAAATCTTCCTTTTTCTAATAATGTGTTTTAATGCTTAAAACAATACTATCAATGAGCCATCTGTTGCCATAAAAGTCTATTTAAAGTTCCTTATTTGTTGCTGCAATATCTGTAGTGACATTTTCATGATGATTTATAAGTTTAAATATGCCCCACATAATCATATTGGCTATTTTTATTCAGTTACTAAAGCATTTCAACAAATTATTCCGACTATTGAAACCAATGATTGCCTTTTTTACCACTTCATTAGTTAAATGTCTGTATAGATTTTTAAGTATAATTACCTGAAAGACTTCTAATCTTGGGTAACAATCTAAAGTCTGACAAATGTCATAATTTTGTTATATTCTGTACTTCAAACACCATTATAAGCAAACTGAAGTTGACACACAAGGAGCCTTACATGCATATATAAGCTTTTTATATAGGCTAAGAAATAATGTACACTGTCCAATCATAAGCAAGCTGTATTAAGCTGTTTTTAGTAATATTTGCCATCTCTTCCATATTGTGCAGACTGTATATAGTTAACTTCCACGTTCCCTTACCTTACTTTTGCTATCATTTGCACTTTGTGCTTGATCCCTTCACTATTTCAGTCTCTTCTTTTTCCCTCCTTAATCCATCAATCCCTTCCTGTTGTCCCTCCGACTGTGTACTTTTACTATTATCATTATTATTTTTACTGTTATTGATTCACTGCTATCTTCACATAACATTATATTTTTATTCATAGCATTTCTTGTTAACTTGCTTGTCTACTATCTTTTATATTTGTCTGAGCTGGGACTGAAAAATAAGTCGATTTGTATTAGTACTCTACTCCGGTTAACGAACTGAAGAAATAAAATAAATAAAGAAGGTTGTTCTTTAAGTAATGCTTCCATCCCAAATAGCTCTCTTACCCGTCTCTAAATTTATACAGATATCAAAACCAGCTAAATACTTTTTATCTGTCCACACCATTTTCTCCCTTGTGAGATCCACCGTCTCACATTTTTATCACATGCTAACCCCAAGCCATTTTAGACATCTTCTTATCTGTAATGCATATTGAAAGTACCACCCATCATTTGCTTTTGGTAGTGAATAGACAGACCATGATCTTAATGATATTTTGCCCACTGTCATGAAAATATTGTACTTTCTGCTTGCATGAAAGATACTCTTATCAGTCTTACATGTTCTAAACTTAAGATGCTTTTATTCTTAACCACTTGACTTACACAGCATCATTCTATAATTTATAACTTTATGATTACTATATGGAAATGTTTATTAGAGAAAAGAAGCTATAAAGCCCATATAATTAAATGTTTCTTTTTAACTTTTGATTCTATATTTTATCGCTAAGTACTGGTTTCATAAACAGACTGTGGTACAGGTACACAGCAGAGCCCATCTACACTCAGAACAAGGCCCAACCAGAGTATTCAGATTTTCAGATCAGTGTATCTTAAAGTAAATTAGATTTAGTGTCTGCTGTACTTCATTTGTGAATTGATATACTTCCAATCAATTCCTGATATGCTGAATTTCATACTGGCAGGTTCAATATCCTAAGTTATCTAATCTTTGATATCCTCATGGGAAATCACATTTAAGTCATACTGTCTCTCTATCAGGATATAACATACTCTTGATTGAAAGTGCCCTTATTTTTTAATTACTCAAAGTTGCAAAAAAGAACTCTTAACTGTACCTATTTTGGAAGTCTATACATGATTTACCCCTTCATGTGATGTACCTATTTTTGGAGGTATGTTCCTATTTTCAAGCTTGATATACCCCTTCATACTATTTTATGAATCTTGTCACATATCATATACAATTTTGAAGCTGTTTAGTACACAGGAAAGCAGACTATACAACAAACATATTGGTGGCACCAATAATTTAAAGAAAGGAGGCCCACATGTAACTTCTCATGAAAAGTTTTGTAATATCATTCTTTAAAATTCATAGATTTTATGTTGTGTCTTTGATAGTATCCTTACATCATTGTACAAGTTTTGTTATCATCATTTTTTTATTTGTGTTAACAAGTAGTATTCCAAAACCCTGTCTTAAGTAGGAGAAGTTATGTGCTGCTCACTATTCAGATTTGTTGCTTATTTGGTGTCCACATTGGCTATAGATACCTGTCTTTCAGTATTATCATGCACCTATTTTCAGCATCTTCATATTGAAGGTATGTTGAAAACTGAGTTGCAAAGTATTCATTTTCGTAGTGCCCATTGAAGTAAAGGAAGAGAAAATTAATTTCAGGGCCCTATGTCAAGTGTTACTTAGTCTGATTGTGTAAAGTATGACCTCCAGTGCTGCACTCAATGGACTTGATTACATATTACTTATTTATGTCAGAATTCATTTTATTACAGAAATAGAGAATATACAAAAAACACACATCAGAAAACAGTATTTTGCAGCAAGAGAAAATGTAAATAAAACTGAAAAAAAGCTTGCAATGATATAATAAAAATAACCAAGGATAACAGCAAATAACTATTTCAGTACCAAATATATATAGATATTTAACATCTTAACTTACTGAAAACAAAATGTATCAAAATACTACATAAAATTATTCCACTAATGTTTGAAAATATAGCTTCCAAATAGTCACCGATTTGGTAAAAGTTTCCCTGAACGTTTTTAAAATCTTATATGCATTTAAATACTTGATCATTTAAGGAATGTAAGAAAAATGTATAACCACCAGACTGGTAAATGTTGTATAAACCACAAAAACGTTAAAACACAAAAAAAAATGTAAGACAAATCTTTGCAGAGCTACTTCTTGAAGCCTCTTGTATAGTAATATAAAATTTGGTTATTGTTTCAAAAACAGCTAGCAAAATAAAAGTAACATTGTTAAACAGTTTTAAGGCAAAACCTATGCTTGCCTGCTATCATAATACATTTTCATTCACAATACTAAGACAATTCATGTTTCTATTAATGAAATACCTTTTTTATAGTAACAAAAAAGTGGAAACTTGCTACATTATATTTAGTATAAACTGAACATGTAGGTATATAATTAGGATAAAAGAAAATACTTTTAGTTGGAATAAAATTGGTGTTAAAGAAAATCATAAAATGAGTACAAAAAATTGAAAGGAATATAAAATAATGCTTTTTTTTTCAAATATTTCTCTAAACTGTGTTGCTATTTGAATTTGCATTGGAGTTACCCAATACAATGAATAAGAGGTTTTGTCCTCGCATTTAAATTTCAGGATTATAAGTTGAAGCAACTGGTTTCAGGAATATCAACATTTATTTAATGTGAAGAAATTATGGTATTTTATTATTACTAAATTGAGTGATTTTTAAAAATCATGTGAAGTGCAGTCCATATGATGTTAATTTTAGTAATACATCCTTTGGACTAATAGTGATATTCACAAATGTCAGATGCAGTTGAAAACTCCTTAATGAAAAAGTAATTTACAGGAAGAGTATGCAGCAAAGCAAAGCCGGGCAAATTAACAAACGTACTGTCTACTAAACAGAGTTATTAAATACTGACTGGACAAAATTAATGAATTTAAAGGAATGATTGCAAAAACATTTTATTAGCCTGGCTATTAATTGTGGATATGAAACTTAACTTAATGAGCTATGTTGCAGGAACACTGAATAATTTTAATTACTTTATTTTTATAAGAAATTGACTAAATAAAAGAGAACGTGGGTAAGTGCTTACATGAGTTAGATGATACATTACTTTCTATTTTCTAAAACTGTCTTCTGTATTGTTGTCACTTGCATCAAAGCATTCTGAATAATCCTGTATGACTGCACTGCTCTGCATGGATATGCACAACAGGAGTAAAAACATCCATTATATATGTATTTAGTTTGTTTGTTAACTGGGTGTGTAGACTACTGCAAGACAACTATCCAGGGCAATGGCACATACATCACTAATGCACAGATTTCTAGTGAAACTTAGAAAAAAATAATAGCATTTTTTTTTATAACTTTGGGGGCCTTATGATTGGTTTTCTTCACTGTGATAACCTGTAATATCTAGTGTGAGTTGATACAATGAAATGTGTTACATTTTTTTATCATTCTGCAAAATTCATTGATACAGTATTTGATGCACAATAAATAAGTACTAAATGCTGAGCGATCCATGACAGGTAAAATAATGAGTTACCGCTTCTATGGTGGTAAAGCCGTATTTGTTAGAACCATCACCTGCCCACATTACATTAATATTACAACTGTTGGCTGATAATATTTATAACCTGTGCCACCTTTGTAGTGCAAAAGAATGAAGTACACATAGCAACCCAGATGACCAGGGATAGATTTGTGACCCAGGAATTGAAGGAGCTGGCGGGGGAGGGTGACCAGCTGCCAACATCTTCCCCATCCTCGATGAAGGGTGACAGCTCACTTGCCTGTGATACTGTCTTCCGGCAGAGCATAGGTGACATGCATACCAGGACATGGACATTTGTCAAGCAGTGTATGCTGTCATCTGGGGCTGAGCATGCTCAAGGGCCCAGCATTCTAGCACTTATATTTGGCAGGGCTGCCAGATGGGTACATGTGCCATGATTAGAAATAAGCAAAAAAAAAAAATTATGGTACTTGAATAACATGTGGCCTTATGAGTTGGGACATGGAGAAATCTGATGACCATCAGGCAACAAAGTAAAAAAAATCACTGAAAAAGCAAATAGAGCATTTGATACTATAGTGTTTATGCTTGTCCATCCCATTTTCATGAGATCCAGGGATGTCAGCAGTTCATCATCATTATTCTGGCAACTTCTTGCTTGACTTGCACAGTTGTCCCTCAACACTGACTCATGCTAAGGTTAATGTAGTGCATTGAGGCTGAAAAGCACAGTGTTGTTTTTTTGTGGGGGGGGGGGGTGCATGACACTAATTTGTCAAGGTGAATCATGACAGCAGTTTAGTATATGATGTATCTGCCAACAATATTTTTTATACTAAAAGATTCAAAGATGTTTAATATTCTTATAATTATAGTATAACTTCTCATAACACTATTTTAAGGTATTGAGATGAATCATATTGGTTTGAGTGAATGATGGCATTGGCATAAAGCAACTGTTTAACCAAATTTATTGGCATCACAAACTTGCGTGCAGTGCAGCTTGAGAATCCCATTTACTAAGATAAAGTATGTAAAACTCAATACAGCATGCAAGAAAAATCCATGACTTCCCAGTTGCATGGTGAACTCCAGGTCACCAGCTCTCACTCCTTTGACAACATACGTGGGATGGGACGTGGGATGGGAAGGAATGAAAGGATTCAAAGGGCTCAGGCAGAATAAAAGTTTGTGGAGTTGAGACAAAAGTACTTTCATAATAGATTTCATAGTATTTATATATGTACAGTATGTCTACTAGTTTGTTTAGCAATTCAGCCATCCAGCTAGCCAAAACATAGGTGACAGGACTTAAATAAACTATAGGTTTGTATCCTTAGTACAATCTGCTCATGTCTTTGTTATTACTGTGTAAGAACTATACAGGAATCAACGTGTAAGACCTCCCTGCAGCCACTGAGCTTATTTTGATTGCATATCATCTTTAATTTCTGCTCTTGTGTGCTTAAAGAATTTTGAGAATCATCAGATGACCATAAAACTCAGACAGGATATGAATTCATAAAACCTGTTGGAACTATACGCTGTTTTTATTGCCGTTTTGCACAATGCATACACATAATGTAAAACCAAGTTCAGCTCTATTGACTATAACCATTCACTGCTAACCCCTAAGGATTTCTTACTTAAAAATGCTTGTGCCTATGCAAGGCATAGCAGAGTTTGGGTTAGAAGCAAGTGTATCCTGTACTGCGGGCAAAAACATGCACTCTGTATTTCAATCTTTGTAGCCAAAGGACTGAGTACATCCAACTACTTTATTTTCTTTGTCTTAAGAATAAAATATAACACAGAGTCTTCCGAGTGGAAAAGTTGCTTTACTGGTGTCTCCTGGTACCTTGGCTGAAAAGCCTTCAAGGGATAATTAATACACCAAAAACATGCCTTTTATATACCAAATCACCAATTGTTAATTAAGTGAAATTACAAATGCACTTGAATTAAAGTGACACTTCACTTCTTACAACACAATATCATTGTCCCACCATGTCCCCAACTCTAAATGCAAGCACAGACCTTTCATTTTATATGTACATATTTATGCATTAAAACTGAACATGTGTATTAAACATTTATATTAACCTCCAGGTTAAGAGCTGAAGGAAATAACGTATTAAAATTTATGATGAGCCTGGTTTCTAAAGTTAATAACTTTTCCTTATAAACCTCCCCATGTTGATGTGTGGGCCTGGCTAATACACTAAAAATAAAGAAGAATCAGAACCCCGTGATTAAGACAGAAATGGTGAGCAACTGTGCTATTCAATCCCCTATGTCTGATGTCCCCCATATGTTCCAAAATGCGTTTTTTTTTTACCTGTGTCTTGGTCTGTCCAATATACCACTTACTCAGAGAACACCCAAATCCACAATATAAACCACTCCGCTAGAATGACAAGTGAAGCTCTGCATTCTGTCATTGATCTTATTACCATGTAAGTTCCTTACCCTAGGGCAAACTTTACATCTGGAACAGGGGCAGTATCCTACCCGACCACCAGTGCCTGCCTTTTTGTTCTTCCTGTTAAGCAACTGCTTCAAATTCAAAAATCTTTTATGTGAGAAAATTGTGTTTTCTGGAAACACACCTTTGGTCAAATCTCCCTGCACACTTTTCTATGTCTTGTTACATTTCTTGTAGTCTTACAACCAGAGATTCAATTCTAATTTTACAGCTCAGGTTTCAAAGGGGTAGAACTAACCATTAGACTGGGGTTCTAAAACTCTAGAATTACTATACAAACCACATACAAACAGCCTAAAGTTCATAGTCTGTAACCATGTCTAGTAAATTTGCAGATTGACGGGTCATGTTATTAGAGCTATAAATTAAGTAACAGAATGAATAGGTTTAAGCCAATAATTTGAACTTAGGTCAGAAGGTTGACTGCTGAGGAATGTGTAGCCATTATGCATAAACCCCTTCTGCTGTCTTCTACTTTTAAAGAATCTAATCTGTGCATTAAAATGGCATACATAAACAGTTTCCTTGTATTGTCTATCTGTGGGATATTTACTTTTTAACCTGTGTTGTCCAATACCCTATGGAGTTTAATAAGACATCTTACAGATATTAACTTCCTTTGTAGAATACCTCATGGAGATGCTAAAAAGCCTGAAATTATTTATGACCTTGATATAGGCTGGCCCATTATTAGTTTATTTCAGAGAGCTTTTAGCCCTGTGAGAACGAATATACAAGTAATGGTTTATATTGTACATAATGGGCAAGTGGTTAAGATGTGGAAAAGGCATTATTAACAAAAAACATAAAATGTAGCATAAAATATTTACAAAGAAATTATACTTTGTGAGGTATGAACAAATAATTATGACCATGAGCACAAGCCAAAGAAGCCATAATTATTCATATATATATATATATATATATATATATATATATATATATATATATATATATATATATATATAGGTAGATAGATAAGGTAGGTATATAGATATATAGATATCAATAGATATGTAGATAGATATATAGATATATAGATCTATATACACACATATACACATTAAAAATATACTGTTCTGGTAATGTTTTACAAAGTATTATCATTTATATTATATGGATCTTTGTTATTTTGTTATTTTTATATATTTTTGGAGACTGGGAAAAATGAGCCACGAAACAAAGACTTTTTAGATTAGAAAAGCCATTTCCATATTTATGTTTGCTTACTCTATGATTTTTAATAATATTAGGTAAGAAAAGTAATTTTTTTTTTCATTTTTATTTTGAAGCAGAAGGGTCAGCTTTGGACAGCGCTGTGGTGCAGAGGTAGCATTGTTGTCTCCCAGCAAGAGGTTTTCCGGTTCGATTTTCGGCTGGGGTACCTTCTGTTTGGAGTCTACATGTCCTCCCTGCATTCATGTGGGTTTCCTCCGGATGCTCTGGTTTCCTCCCACATCACAAAGACATGCATCTGGAGCATTTCTCTCCAGGCCTCTGCTGAAAATTGACTTTCTTCCAAGTTGGACTTTCCCAGTTAACAAATGTTAAATAAATAATACTGATTTCTGCAGGCACCTTGGCTTTGTTACCTACTGTTTTCATAAATGTTCAGTTCATTTAGTTGTTGCGCCATTCTGCCTACATAGATGACATATCTCAAGACAACATTAGCAGTTAATAATCTTTCTAGCCTGAACATATAACACTTCTGATTGGGTCTCACACATATCAGGTGTTTGATACATGGATACCAAGAAATTTATCCTGAGAGAGGTGAATCCTTGTCAAGAGCACATAATAAGGGCTATGATCAGAGACCTGATCATAAATAATTCTACTGTATGGAGTTTTATCTGCTCCATTTCTTACCACTTACAGAAAAAATAGGAAGTGTAGACGTGAAATGTTTTACTAGCTTTGAAAGCCGGTAAAGCTGTGAAACAGACAGCAGCATACCTGTTAACTTCCTTGCTTACAAATTCTGAATAAATCTAAAATAATGGGGGGTGCAGGTTCAAAATCAGGGACAGTTTTTAAATAACCTTGGTTGTATATGTTTTGCTGACTGGGCACAGTTTTTTACATTTTTATCTAATTAACTTAAGCAGATAACAGAACTACAGGTTTTGAATCAAAATGTATTTTTTGAACAATCAGATTTATGAAACTCTGAGTGTCATTATTGGCTGACTGTAATTCTTGGTGAGTTATCAGAAAATAAAAGATTTTACAAGGTTCAGGGCAAGAATATGACATAAAATCAAAGGCAGTCAAGATGCACAGCAGGCAGAAACAAAGTTGTTCCTCTGGCAGAAGGTAAAATAGCACACTTCCTTCTGCCATACTTTTTCTGTATAATTGTGGCAGAGCAAAACTCTTTAACAGCTTTTTAAAGCTGTTTTACCTTCTGTCACTATTCTTTGCCAGCTGGCACTGTCCCTAGTGAAAGGGATGGGGTACAAAACACACTGTTGTTTAACAGTCTAAGCATTTATAACTGGGCCTCACACCAAGGAACTGCTTAACAAGTTAATGGAGTGTAGTCATAGTCCTACATACACAACAGTTTTCAATATATTGTAGTACAGACAAATCACAGACAATGAAGTAAGCTGTATATTAATAAATATAATAACAAGAAAAGTAATTTGTTGATATCTAGACTGCTTTTCTGTTTCGTCAGTATAAATATTTTGGACTTATTTATTTTGACAGCTGAGTCTAGAATTTTGTGAAACAGAAACACCTCAGCCTCCAAAAAATCATTTACTCATTTCAGCCATTTCCTTCTATGTCTTTAAGTGTAAATTGCAAAGTAAATGTGGTTTTGCATGCAAAGAAATTGTATCCAAGTGCATCCTAACCTTATAAAATAAGTTCGCTATCAGAAGATTAATAGCAAAATTATAAACCAAGTGACATATTCCTTGAGACTATCTCATCATCAGTAGCAGCTTTCACGTTTACATTAATTTTGTGTTCTTCATTTTCATTTTGTATGTTAAACCTAATTGCATATGGCACTGCCTTTACTGTCTGTTAAATAAAGTATTACATACACATGCAAGATTTATAAATGTCAGCCTGAGACTCACAAAACTGATTATCAGTCTAAGAAATCCATAGTTAACATACTTACATTATTGGGACTCAGAGAGCACTTACCCTAAGCCTAAGTGGTTAATAGCATACGTAGTTTTACAAAACAGTATTATATGCAATAATTCATTTACTAAATCTCAGAGTGAGTAGTCTTCATAAAGCTATAGCAAGGCATATTGCAGTTTTATTATCAAAGAGCTATATTGTGCAGTAGAAAATACCTTATAGTAAAGTAACTTGCAGCTTCCAAGCAGGATGGACTGGAAGTTATTATACTTACACTGGATAGGTTCACATGAGTGTATTCAAAGACCACTCCACCATGTGTTTGGGTGTCTCGCAATTTATGTCATATGCATTTGCTTACTGATTCATAGCTTCAACAACCACTAGTTAAATAATGACTAAAGCAATATGGCCTCCTTTAGCTCCTCAATTCATCGGTCATCAACCTTCTGAGTCCTTGCTTTTTTAGGCCTTTTAGTCTCTTGTTGCTCTTTTGAAGACTGTTGTACACTGCTTAGGCTTCTTGCTATCTATCATCCATGGCAAAGGGTACTTTTAAAGTTGTATTATCTGCAGCAAATATTTTTATAATAACTTTATTGAACAAATCAGATTAAAACACAAACTAACAAAGAATATAGTTAGAGATAATCATATTTACACAGTTTTGCTTTAGTGCAGTGAAAATGCATCTAAATATACTTTATTCATCTTACTTCTCTAATTAGAGGATTGGCATCTTTTCATCCTTTTTCAGCTATTTTTCAACATGGCTATCACCTGTGGTTATGTTATTGTCATATTTTAATAACCTCTTTACTATTTTCTTCCCACAGTATAAATCCATAAGCGGTCATTGGCATATATCCTAATGGTCTCCACTACAAAAGGTTTAAGGTATTGTACAGTGAAGGCTGTAGCTTGGCTTGGCTTTTCTTGTAGTTTTTACTGAATAGTTTGTTTGTATGACCTTTTTACCTTTGGGTTGGATGCTATTTGGAATATTTTGTAGGCACTCTAATGTTTAGGGACATCAGGCTTGATTTTAAGCTCTGTATTGCTAAAGTACAGAGAAACAAATAACTTATGATGCACTGATATAGTTAAAAAAGGCCTAACCATGACATATCTACGGCTGGCGGACTTTAACCTTATTGACTTGAATGTACTGATAAAGACTTAACAAGTAAAAAGTCATGGGCATTCAGAAACCATGTAGTAGAAACACTGGCATGTCCTTAAGGGGTCATTTGCATATATCTCATGGGCCTCTACTACAGGATGTTTAAAATATCACACAGTGAAAGCTATAGAGTGGTTGTGTTTTTGTTACAGTCCTTGAACTTATTTTCATCATACTTTGTCATATAAATACACTTAACAGGCAAACATACCTCCATATGCAAAGCCTTTGTTATCACACTGTATTTATGCAATGCAGAATGAATATTATATTCAGCATCTTGAATAAATAAGACTAAAATGTGTTAATTAATTGTGTCTGGCCTGTGGCTGTTTTGTTGAAAAAATTCTTAACAAGAAATTAAGGAAGAAATTAACATTTTCCCAAACAGAGAAATAGTCAGTAAGTTTAATTAAACTAGTGTTTGACTTGAAAATGCCAATGGTCTTTAAAGAACAAACACACCACATAGTAATTATGTGGGAATTTGTGGCAGCCCAATTTTACCAGGATGTCACTAAGTTTGTTTACTTGTGAATTGATCTCTCCCATATTTTCAAATGTATGTTTCAGAACAACATGTGACCATACTGCCAACCTGTATAAAAAGCATGGAATCATTGTTTTTAACGTTTATAGATATATTAAACTTCATAAATGGCATTGTCATCTATAACAAGCAAGAGATCATTGTTTTTAGTGTTTACAGATATATTAAACTTCATAAATGGCATTGTCATATTTAACAAACAAGGGATCATTGTTTTTAATGTTTACAGATATATTAAACTTCATAAATGGCATGGTCATCTATAACAAGCAAGAGATCATTGTTTTTAACTTTTACAGATACTGTTTATTAATATTAATAAATGGTATTGTCATGTATTTTTTTAATTTTAAATGAAAATCTTTTTCTGAATAAAGGACTGTTAGTACTGAAGATCTCCCATGCAGTGCATATTCTGACAGCTGCCTTACCAAGATGAATGGGAAGAGTGTACTCTTACTGCATTTGTTGTTTTAGTCTAATTGTCTGACAGTCAGATCTGAAAGTCAAGGGGAAAGAGTATTAATGAGCTTCATCTTGTTGTCCTGGGTTTGATTCTATCAGTTTCACCTACCCAAACTGTGTACTTTTAAGCAAATTGTATAACCAAACAGTACTCCTGGGTCACCATGAAGAAAGGGGCACTTCTCTTCAGTAGGATAGTTAGTTAATAAATAATATTACAATAAAAAGTTTTCCAACACTGTGTTTAACTCAAGTCTACCTTATCAGACTTAGTCAGACAATTCTGAAACCAAGAAAAGAACAAATCACTTGAAAGCTGGCATATTCGCACAGGTTTCCCCACATGTGTAACTGTTGTTAAACTTCTAGCAAACCAGAACAGTTCTGCTTAAATAAGTAAACATTTTATTTAATTAATAAAACTTTAAATAATATTGTGAATTACAAGAAACTGAGCAGTTCATGAAGAGGATGGTGAAAATTGTGAAAACTTCAGAAAACTGTACAGCATTCAGTGTCCCTACTAATACGTCTTAATAGCACAGATGCAGCCAAAGTAAAACAGTCAATAATTACAGGATATTATTCAGACAGAATCCATCTGTCCCTCAAGATGTACCAGAAACTGGCTCACTAACAGCCATCATACAAGACCAAATCCTAAAAATACTATTAAAAGCCACAAATACTGCATCAATGGGTCCTAACAATACCCCGGATGCATCTTAAATAATATGAAACACAATTTAGCAACACCCCCTGACAACACTGTTCAAGCTCAGCCTCCATGCAGGTTTTGTACTAAGTGAACGGAGAACAGCTACAGTTATTCCTCTGGATAAGGGTGGACCTTCCATAGACCCATAAATCTGACTAGCCTCATATGCAAAGTTATGGAAAAACTTATCATGGAACTAGTCAACCAGGACATCATAAAATAATTCTAAACACTGGACACCTCTCAGTTTGGATTCTTCAAGGACAAGTCATGCTTACTAACCTGGTGGATTATTTTTGAAAATGTCACAAAGCAATAGATGAAGGCAAAACAGTACACACTGCATAACTCTACCTAGCCAAAGCTTTTGACATAATTCCCCACACAGACAGAGTAGAAAAGCTAAATAAACTAGGAATACAAGAACCCCTGTGTCACCCTCTGGATTACCAACTTGCTCACAGATAGGATGCAGGAAATCAAAACAGTGGAAGTTACCTCCACAAAGAGATCAGTCACCAATGGAGTGCCCCAAGGTTTTGTGCTGGGACCTCTCTTATTTGGCATCACCTTTTCTGAAGTAAAACCCAGTACCAAAGGTCTTTAGCTGATTAAGTTTGCAGATGACTATAAGATAAAAGCAGTCATTGAATCCCCAAATGACTTAGCCATCCTGCAGGAAGCCTTGTCCCAAATAAGTAACTAGTGCCAAAATTATGGACTGAAACTAAATGCCAAAAAAATGTATTATTGTAGCCTTTAGAAAGTCATCTGTCCCAGGGAGCTCCCACAGTAACAATATGCCCCTAAGAGTTGACCCAGTTGTTCAGGATTTGGGAACTTATGTGGACACTGGCCTAACTTTTGACCAACATGTGTCCATTGTTGTAAGAAAGTTATTCTATCTTGCACAGCTTATAAATGAAGGAATTGTGTTTAGAAATAGGGATGTCATTGTCCCCCTTTACTCAGCCATCGTTAGGCCAGTCATTGAATATAGTGCCCCGTTTGGCATGTTTCTGACCAGACACATGCAACAACTGGAACACCCACAGAGATACCTTAGTAAAAGGAAACAAGGCCTAAATATCATGTCCTACATGGACTGACTCAAAGCCCTGTCATTTTACTCATTATCCAACAAACTGGTAAGAGGTGACCTACTTCTGGCATATGAGGCATCCCCCAACCCAATAATGATGGATTTACTGCGCATCAGCAAGTCAAATGGCATCAAAAATAGTCGGTCTAGGGATATAAAACTCTTCTGCAACATTAAACGAACAGTTTAGAGGGATAGGCATATCTCACAGAGGATACTTTTGTTGTGGAACAGACTCCCCATCCACATAAAACAAAGTTCATCCTTGTCTATATTAAAATGCAACTTGGATCTTTGGATGGGAAACAGAAAATGTACCCCAGGATTGCTCCCTGTACAACTAATGGATAGAGGCAGCTCCTAAATGCTTTATCTCATGCATGTGTCCCCTAAAATTATCTATGGTATGATCCCAGTTATTCTCATTAGGGGTAATATATAATTACTGACCATGGGGTAGGTAAGGCCAGTCTCTAACCAAATATGATAGGTTAATTTGAAGACAAAAAGGGAAACTGGCTAGACTTAAATTTGTTTGCAAAGGCAATTAGCCTAATACTTACCTATGAACCTATTAATAATTTATTTAATGTATATTGACTAGATAATTATAGAGTACATGGTAAGACTTAGCAAGACTTATATATGTGCTTTCAGAGATTTAGTGAAATGCAATGATAAGAAAAGTTATCTATAGATAGATATATAGACAGATATATATACATACACATTTATAGATAGATAGAGTTGCATATTTTTTATATGCATATGCACTAGTGATGGTCATAGCATAACCTAAATGCTCTAATGCCTTTTTAATGATAGTTTAATGAACAGCTTTTCTCATGTGTTTATCAAAAAGCAGTCTGCATTTATTTTATATTTTTGGCTGTTTTAATCTTTTTTGAAAATCTATTTCATTCAATTAATACCCTGCTGCTGAATCATTTTTAGTATTTGTTCTACACATGGGTTTTTTTCATTTTTATTTCTTTCTCTCTCAGACTATTACATTTTTCATTAATTTCAAACATAATCTTTCTCTTACGAACTTATCTTTAAAGGAACAATCTTCTGTATCAAACGAAATGGATACTTCACTCTGTCAGCATTTACTCATACATCATACCCTTCTCGTGTGTCTGGCAAGCATCACATTCCTGAATTTGCTTAAAGGTGAACAGTCAACTATATTATAGTGATGTTCTAACCAGATTGTTGAACAGTGAGGGCAGTACATGCAAGTCCCTGGATGTGATAAATCAAAAAGTGAAATTTTGTTTTAAGGTTGACTTTATCTGTCTGTCAGAACAAAGCAGAGACGGGAATTAGCTCCAGTCTGGTCTGACCGACACCTTCAATTTCACCTTCAGCTGAAATAAATGTGTTTACTCTTTTGTTTATTAATTTATTTACTTGTTATTTTCTTATTAAGCTTAAGTTTGGATTTTTTAAATTAATTACTTATTGTGATCATTTTGGTAAGTTTACAGTTTAGATATGTTGGTTTACTTTATAGCTGCATGTGAAGGCTTAAAGAATTAATGCTTTTCACTCAGTTTTATTTGAAGTTGTTGACTTTTAATTTGCAGTTCAAATTCTAGGGTCTTGCAGAATAGTCCACTGTGTAAATATTTAGAATTGTAGGTTCTGATGATTTTTTTTTCTGATTAGTAGTCCATATACATTTACAAAAGGCATATTATTTTAAACCTATCATATTTCCTTGAAGTTAACTAGGCCTAGTATTTTTGGTTTATTTTTGTCTTTTGCATGAACTGTTTAAGGTAAAAAGCAACTTCACTGTACACTTGTAGCACAGGAGATAAATATAATCACCTTTCCATGTATGTTCAAAACCTGTCTTTTTATTACTTCTAGTCTACTTATGAGGGGATTAAGGAAGAAAAAATATTTTCTGTGTGTATCATGTGTGAGGCTTTTGGGAAAAAAATATATTTTCTGTCTGTATCCAAGATTTGAAGATATTTAAGAATAAACTGATTACCTGTTTCTTAAAGACATGTATGTTTGCCTTGTGCTGAAGTTGCATACCTTCTCATCGACCTCAGGTAAGGTGAATTAAGTCATAGTTGAGGTCCTACTATAAAACATCACTTTCTGCAGTCCTGAGGATCATAAACAGCAAACAATAATGCCTGAAAACCCTCACCCTGCACCAACTGATGCATGCAATCGCATTGTCCCTTGGTAAGGTGAATTAAACAATAGCTGAATTACTACTATGAAATGTCAGTTTCAACAATCCGGAGGATTGGGAATGGTGAAAATAATGCTTGAAATGTTTAATAAAATTAACTTTGTCTTTTGTGAAAGAGAGCAACTCCCCAACTCCCTTGAAGAAGGGGAAATCTCCCAAAAGAAGTGAATCATTGCTGGTATAGCCAATAATAATGTCCTATGGAAAACAGAGATTCAGTTTATGTTCCACTAAGTTTTTTTTTTTTAATTCAAGCTACTGATGCTCAATAAATTTCATCTCAATCACCTGCACAGGAGCCAATAGTTGATGGCCTGTTATTTTAAATTACCCATTAACTGGTCATTTAATTGGAATTTGCTTAGCAGATTACAGTTAGGTACATTCAAGGTATATTCAAGTTAGGAATGCCAACAAATATCCATTTATGCAAATTAAATAATAACTTGAAAAACAAGATAAAACTAAGGAATCCATGAACAGCACAGCATGAAAGGTACAGGACAAAATGGGAAAAAAATGTGAAGAAAAGTTGGGTCACACACTCAGAATGAAATGTAGCACTTTGACATGAGAAGTTCTTGCATCAGGAGAATGGGAAACTTCATGGGAAGATAGGGCAGCTTAAGATGCTAGAGGACTGGATAGTAAAAAGCCAAAGGACAGAGTGGGACTGGAGAAGAGACAACAGAAGGTCAGCCAATAGGATGGAGTGCAACAGAGTACGGGGGGAGAGAAAGCAAACAACAAACTATTGGCAGATATTACCCAAGGACTACAGTGGGCAAGTGATATAGCAAATAGTAAGGTAAAGAAAGAAAGCTGGTGATGGAGCCAAGAAAGAGAAGACAAGAAGAAGGAAGTCAATGTGCCAAGACAGGTGCAGACAGCAGTAACAAGTGGTGAAGAAGAGAAATAAACACATATGGCAACATACAAAGCAGTGCTACAAGGGACAGAAATTGGCAGAGAAGGACACTCAGATGAGATGCACAGAGGAGGAGGAGGAGGAAAGAGCTTGAATGAAGAAACAGAAGGGATTGTAAATGGATAAAGTGATCCACAGGAAGCAAGACAACCAGAACAGACAGGAATGAAGGTTAGGGTGCCAGAGGTGGAAGGAGAAATGTTACAAGTAGGAGTGGTAGGCATAGGGGCAGAAAGTGAAAGGTGAGGCAAAGGGGCAGCAACCCCAGGTACAAAGTGCTAGAGGGCACAATCAAGACATCCGGTCCCTGCCTTCTGTTTTTCTGTACCAGCATCCTATTTCTTTTTATTCTGCTCTTTAGTTCTTCAGCTGAAGAGCTGATGGAGCATGGCTCTGGCTGTAAGAATCTGATTGCTACCAATCAGCCTTCTACAGTAAAAGCTAACAAGATCAAGGAGGCACAAGACAGACAAAAGGAGTAGAGGTCAGAGGTAGCAGTCTCAGAAGTGTTGACTGTGCCAGCAGCAAAAACATGGAGAATGGAGTCAGGAAGTGAGTATAATGGCTGGCTGCAGCAGTGGACAGGGAGAAACGGTTGGTAGAAGGAGGGTGGGAAGAGAGCCTGCTGAGAAACCAGCTGTGTGCCAAGGACAGGCTCTATTATAGCCCAGATGAGACAACTGTACTTAAGACACTGTTGGAGAGGTACAGCTCAATGACTGTATCTTTAAACTAAGATGGAGGACGGAGGCAATGTCAGAGATAACGAAGAGGGGGTAGGTATTCAAGCAGTAGAAAGATGAAAAAGAGTGTTACAGGACATAGCAGCATTTCATACAAGGGTTACAGAGAGCACTATGGGGGTAATAATACTATGTAATGCAAACAGTCTACATAATAAGATGGGGGACCTGCAGAAAGTAAGAGTGGTCAGTGCTTGTTATAGGTAAGTGCTAGGCTAGCTGCACTTGTAGGCCATTTAAAGCCAATTTCCCTTCAAAGGTGAGAATTAAGCCCTGCACATTGTGTCTTTGAGGTAAACACATTAACCATTGTGCTAACCCCCAACTCCCAACTCCAACATGTATAGCCCAGTGACAAGAAGAAGTGATATATGGGCTGCCTAGATACGGTTTATTCAGGACTGAATAATAGAATGACAGTGGAGTACTCATCTACATGAAGAGAATAGCTAATTTGAGGTAGGAGGGATAAAAGGCTGCCTGTATGAACGGGCAAAGGAGTGTCAGTACATAGAGTAAGTACCTTCCTGGTGAATGTTGAGGCAGGGAAAATTCTGGGGGAAAGATTTAATGCACTGGCCCCTAGTTAAATCAAGGGAGGAGGACAGGCACTTGAGGTGAGAATAAAGGATTGATTAGGCTAGGAGAAAAGAGTTGCAATCACAGGGGATCTAAATTTTCCAGGAGAAGATTTGGAGATGTAAGCTCCAGGGTAGAGAGGGAGTAGAAGCTGATTGAAATCTTGCACAATGATCAAATCAGCTGTTAGGTATGAGAGTCTACCAGAAATGACAGAATTGTAAATCTGGTCCATGCCAAGATGGAGGAGGCAGGCTGTAATTTTCAGATGATGCTACCATTAATAATTAGTGATCATGCTACTGTAGAGATTACAGGTGGTGGAAAAGTAGCAACATAAAGACAAAGATAATGGGTTGAGATGTTGAAGGACTGGATTGTGATGAACAAAATGAGTTAAGGGACTGGGAGCAAACTGAGGGAGTCAATAAGTTATAAGAATGGATCAGGAATATCGTACTCAGTGCAATGGACAACAGTCTGGTCAAAAGGTAAAAAAGAAAAAAGTGAGACATGTCAGTTTGGATAAGCAGAAAGTGGATGTTAAAAATTATGGAAAAAGCCAGGGCATACAAGAAATGGAAGAGAAACAAGAACAGGCGGAGAAGGCAAGGCACAATGAGACAAGGAGAACAGTGACAAAGGAGGTCAGTGTTGTCAAGGTGCAAGCAAAATCAAGGTTGGTAGAACTTATTAAAAATGAGAATAAAAGTTTCATTATGTATATAATTACACAGTAGAAAAAAGAGAAGTTCAGACTTGGTCAGGTTGAGGAAAGATGGATGGGGGTCTCCAGAAGACTGGGGAAAAGCAAAGGTGGGTAATGAACACTTTACTTCAGTCTCTGAGGTTGGGCAGAGTGGAAAGAGCAGTATGCATGTACCAGCACAGAGAAAGAGAAAAGGTTGAGAGTGAACTGGCTTCTCTATGGGAGGATGAAGTACAAAGGGTCTGATAGGTTGTACCCTTGGGCCATCAGGAATTTTATCAGAGTGATGCTACATCCATTGACCGACGTTTTAACAGATCACTGGCTGATGTGAAAGCACCCGAGGAATGAAAGACAGCAACTGTGGTACCTTAGTGCTAGGGGTAGCAAGGAATATTTAGGGAACAACAAGCACTTTAGATGAATAGCAGTGGCAGGGAAAGGTCTTGGAGATAATCTCGATTTAAAAGGAGGCTGATGGTTTTCCAAGAGGGTAACAATCTCCTGGGTAACATCCAGCATGGGTCCATTGCCAAAAGTGACTTCTTATAAATTCCTACCCACATAAAATTCTGTTCTATTATAACAAGCTGATTATCAGAGTGGTGTATGTGCCTGCCAAGTAACAGCGAACGTACACTAAAAATCCTTAATACACACATTGTTATTGAGAGATTATACTGGTGATGAGGGGCAAAGACATACAGTACTTACATCACATGTGACGGGTTTCTTACAGGCTAAAAGAGTAAGAGCCTAGAGCAGGCAGATGCATCTGTGAATTTTTCAAAGATTAACAAAGAGCATGTGACTGAAAAAAACTGATAGTCTGTGCTGTGCGCATCTAGTCCAGAATGTGCTGTGTCTCAGAACATATTTACTGCTCATAAACGTCTACATTAAGTTTCTAGTAAACATCGTGAAAGCAGTATACTCATTACAGGCATTGCTTCAGAGTTAGAAAAGTATAAAGAACTGATTATGTCAGAAAAGGTGCTTAGCAACTTTGGTTCACCTTTGTCTGTTACATTACTACTTACAATTTCATCAGCAAACATGTGCTATTTGTTTCATTTAATTGATAACACTTAATTAAGGATTTCTTTTCTATGAACAAGATTGTAAATGGCTTAAAGTGTTACATTCACCAGGGGATAGGGAAACATGGGTGGACTAGCTTAATTCAGTTCTACATTATTTGCTATTGTCTTGTGCAGCCTAGGAATTATAAATAATTTAATTCTCTACTGCGTTACTCTGTTGTATCATATCTCAACAGAGGTTACGTCCACTTTGTAAATCTAAGTATCTAAATGATATGATTAAATGGTGCAGCAAGTGATGTTGTCACCTCAAAGCAAGAGGTTATCAGGTTCAGTTCTCATCTAGGTTGGCTTATGTGCACAGTTAGCCTGTCCTCCCTTTGTTTGCATAGGTTTTTTCCAGGTGCTCCAGTTTCCTCCTATGTTCCTAAGACATGCAATAAGTGGATTGGACAGTTGAAACTGGCCATAGGTGTGACTGCATGTGTGTGTGTGTGTGTGTGTGTGTGTGTGTGTGTGTGTGTGTGTGTGTGTGTGTGTGTGTGTGTGTGTGTGTGTGCGTGTGTGTGTGTGTGTGTTGTATAGAAGAACAGTAGCAGGGCTAGCCAACCAGTGGTGTGAATATTAGCCCTAAATGATGGTCACTGTTGATGTCACCCTGACACCATGTGCAAAAATGGGAAAAGGGAGTTAGGGATGGATGGATCTGTGAAATATCTCAGTGTGCTTCAGAATTTGAAAGTAATACTATTTCAAATGGATACTTCCATGCTTCTGCTTTCAGATATTTCTCATAACTTGTTGATGCAGTTAGAACATCTGTATACATTTTTTTATCTAATCTTTAACATCTCTATACATTCTCTTTCATTGATCCCCAGCAGGGTTCTTTTCATATTTCTAGTAACGGTCTGGATAAATTGGGTTTGTCATATTATGGGTGGTTCCCTCCACAATTTAAAGTAATTAACAAAAGGCAAACACATAATCCTAATCCATATTAAGGTATCCCTATAAATTGTGCTGTACAGGGTAGTTAAACCCAACAGCCAAAATACATTTCATCTCTGTCTGGTAATAACTTT
This sequence comes from Protopterus annectens, assembly GCF_019279795.1. NCBI lineage: Eukaryota > Metazoa > Chordata > Ceratodontiformes > Protopteridae > Protopterus > Protopterus annectens. Next base: position 916,902,597 of record NC_056737.1, read on the forward strand.
CTCAGTGACCAATAAACAGCCTCAATAATTGTGTCCCACTTTTTTCTCATATGAAGACAATCCCACATTATACAATTATAACCATAGTCTGTAGCATGGCAATGCCAGCAAACAGAGAAGGTAGACCACCCTCTTTTAAATGGCCGTAAGGGGGAATGCTGTCAAGTATGAATGAGTTTAAACATAGTGAACTGCAGCCTCAAATGTAATGGAAGGTTAAGATCTTATTCTTTGCTTTTGGATCAGTCAGACGATGCAGCATATTAGTCAATTTCTCAATAACTTCATACATACTGTTATTTTGCTTATAACCTCAGTCCTTATAGAAATTACTTATTTTTATTCCCTTTTTTAATTTCTCCAAATCTGTTGGGTTTCTAATACAGTGACGGGAATGGACCCCGTTCCTAAGTCAAAGTATGATTACATTTCATGAAATTAGTATTGTTTCACTCTTTGATGTCAGCCAAAAGTGCTCTTCGCAGCACCTGCAATGTGTCCAGTAATGACGCCTTCTGCAATTCATATGGAGTTACATGTATTGGTAGCATATCTAAATATGATTTTAGACTCTTTATCTGGGTATCTTTCTTCCACACTACTCTGGTTTCTGCCTGCAAATCCTGATATTTCATGACTTTGTATCTCTCTGTATGCAAGACACTGTACTCACTGGGTGCGACAATTTCAATGATCAATGCTACTTTTGTTTTCTTTTCTTGGACCACTATGTCTGGTTTTTCTAGCATCTATCTTTTGAACTGTTGGCAATGGATGATCCCATGTGATGTAAACCTCATCATTTTCTGTCATGCTTTGTGGCTCATGTTTCCAGTGTTTTCAGCCACTTCAGTACCATGATGTTTGCACAATCCCCAGTGCAACAGTCTTGCCACATTATTATGCCTTTCATTATACAGTCCTTCTGCCGTTAGTAGGTTGCAACCAGCAATGAGGTGTGCAACTGTTTCCAATTCTGCTTTACAAAACCTACATTTGTTTGTTTCTCCCACATGTTCAATGGACTTTTTAAACCAATGTGCATGTAGCTCACTATCTTGTGCCGCCAATATTAATCGTTCATCTCTTAGTTTGAATTTGCCTTTCCTTAACCATTCCTGTTTTCAGTCCTGATCAACATGAGGTTCTTCCAAAAGTTTTCTATACTTGCAACTATATTTCTGCATTTTCCACATTTCTTGCCTTCTCATCTGGTCCTTCACTTTACATTATTTCTTTGTTTTTTTTTGTCACATTCAGTTGTTACCTGGTTTTTATCCACTTGTAGTTTGATTTCCATTACTGCTTGACGCTGATATGCTTCAGCTAGCCTAAGCAGGGAAGTCATCTTAGATTTATTCTCCTCATGTTTCAAAACTTTCACTACATTTGGGTCCTGTGAGGTCAGAAGATATGTATGGAGTCCCACGATTGCAGATCTCTACATGTAGTCAATTTCAAGAGACCCATCCCTCCTTCAGAATGGGGAATATATAATCTTGGTATACACTGATTTTTATAAATCATTTTTGAGCATGAAGCATTCTTCTTATTTTCCTATCTAATCTATCCAGCACGTTTTGGGCCTCCAAAACTGTAAGTTAGGACAGGAAGAGCAAATTGGTTTATAGCTTGGATTTTGTTCCTAGATGTCAAAGCAGTTTAATTTAAGTTTTCTGAAGTACTCCTTACTAAGTTTTATTCGCATTTGTTCATGTTTTATTATTGATTCTTCATCAATTCCCAGATACTTATACACTCCCTCTTGCTCAAGTTCTTTTATATCACATTCTTGTCCCAAACTGATATTTTCTTGGTGCTGTAGTTTTCCTGCTTTAAAGGTCATTTTTGCACATTTATCAAGACCAAATGACATTCTTATATCATCTGAAAAAGTTTTGACAACTTGCAATTGTGCTTTCAGTTCCTCGTGTGATGAGCTATACAGTTGCAAATCATCGACAAAGAGAAGATGAGAAATCTTTGTACTTTGTTGTTTTCTAGGAGCCACATTACAGCCATGACCCTAAGCTGTTAAGTAGACAGCTTAATGGGTTAAGGGCATGGCAGAATAGCAGCAGTGACAGAGAATCATCCTCGAATATTGCCCTTTGGATTTTTATCCCTGGAGTAATAAGTTGTCTTTTATCATGGCTTAATTGCAAAGTGGTCTGCCACTGTTTCATGGCCACTGTAATGTAATCGATCAGTGTAATTATACATTTTTAAGCACTCTTTTATCCATGAATGTGCGATACTTTCAAAAGCTTTTTTGTAGTCAATCCAGGCCATACTTAAATTGTTCCCCTTTTTACAGTTCTCTACTATTTAACAACAAATAATCCTTTGTTCAGTATGACTTTCTTTTATTGCCCTTTTGTTCTATTGCCATAATTGAGTTTTCTTCTAAATGGCTCAGCATCAATTCCAGTGTATAGTTTATACGTCGTCGGAAGGCAAGTTATTGGTCTATAATTTTTAGGGCAACTTGCAGGTTCACTCTTAAGTACGAGCATTGTTTTCCTTGTTGTTAGCCAGGTTGGTGTCTGTTCAGGGTGCATCTCTAAATAATTCTTATTCATGGCTAAAATCTTCTAAATTATTCCCTCAATATAACTCTCATGATGTAGATCTAATCTTGAGACTATGTTTCATTGTGTCATTATGACCCATTTTCTGTACCCTAGGAAACCATAAGATGTCTCTAACCTGTAAACATTGCCACCACAGAATTATCATTCTAATCATCTCTGGTTTTATCATACTGTGGTCAGCTATTGAATTTTTATTAATGTCCCCCACATCCATCAGGCACCATCTTCCCTCCTTACCCAAGAGTCCTTAATAAGAGGCAACTAGCAATCTGGAATTTTGGAACCCACCTTATCCATCTCCACTATGCTCCCTTCATCTCATCATCCTTGCAATTCCATACTCTGGTTTATATTGATATTTCCATTCTTTTGGGCCCCATACCTGCGTATCATGAGACTTAGTAGTTAGTTTCCATTATTCTTTTGGGAAAATGCTTTCAATCCTTAATCATAGTGGTACTAGATGCAACTTAGCGCTAATATATTGGCATTTTGATACTGCCTCATTGTGTCATTTGAAATCGGCAGACCTGCTCTCCCAGTTTTCTGAGGTAAGAAAAGTTTTTTTTCTGTCCACTTTCACATGGGTTCTATCCCATATAAAATCGGAGGCCAGTTGTTGAAATCTATTTAAATACTTCAGTTTATGAAAATGTATCTGATGTATTGACTGGTGAAGAATTTTTGGAAGGATAAACATCTTCATAACTTGTACTCCTGTAAGGAAAAGAAATGTTTTACCTTTCCAGTCCTTTATCTTGTCTCTCAGCATCTCATAGAAGTGCTGATATATGATAGATCAGCCAGCAGGATAATCCCTAGGTAACTGCAGTTCAGATAGATCAGCCATCAGGATAATCCCTAGGTAAGTGCTGTTCAGATATATCAGCCATCAGGATAATCCCTAGGTAACTGCAGTTCAGATAAATCAGCCATCAGGATAATCCCTAGGTAACTGCTGTTCAGATAGATCAGCCATAAAGATAATCCCTGGGTAAATGCAGTTCAGACAGATCAGCCATCAGGATAATCCCTGGGTAACTGCAGTTCAGATAGATCAGCCTTCAGGATAATCCCTAGGTAACTGCAGTTCAGATAGATCAGCCATCAGAAAAATCCCTAGGTAACTGCAGTTCAGATAGATCAGCCATAAAGATAATCCCTAGGTAACTGCAGTTCAGATAGATCAGCCATCAGGATAATCCCTGGGTAACTGCAGTTCAGATAGATCAGCCATCAGGATAATCCCTAAGTAACCGCAGTTCATATAGATCAGCCATCAGTATAATCCCTAGGTAACTGCAGTTCAGATAGATCAGCCATCAGGATAATCCCTAGGTAGCTGCAGTTCAGATAGATCAGCCATCAGGATAATCCCTGGGTAACTGCAGTTCAGATAGATCAGCCATCAGGATAATCCCTAAGTAACTGCAGTTCATATAGATCAGCCATCAGTATAATCCCTAGGTAACTGCAGTTCAGATAGATCAGCCATCAGGATAATCCCTAGGTAGCTGCAGTTCAGATAGATCAGCCATCAGGATAATCCCTAGGTAACTACAGTTCAGATAGATCAGCCATCAGGATAATCCCTGGGTAACTGCAGTTCAGATAGATCAGCCATCAGGATAATCCCTAGGTAACTGCAGTTCAGATAGATCAGCCATAAAGATAATCCCTAGGTAACTGCAGTTCAGATAGATCAGCCATCAGGATAATCCCTGGGTAACTGCAGTTCAGATAGATCAGCCATCAGTATAATCCCTAGGTAACTGCAGTTCAGATAGATCAGCCATCAGGATAATCCCTGGGTAACTGCAGTTCAGATAGATCAGCCATCAGGATAATCCCTGGGTAACTGCAGTTCAGATAGATCAGCCATCAGGATAATCCCTAGTGCAGTTCATATCAACGTGTCCCTAACTTCTAACCACCTCTCTCCAGCATAAATTTAGGATAGTCTGATAACAGAAAGACTTGTGCTTTCCCTTATTGATAGCGAATTCAGAGACACCTCCTAACTGTTTTATAGTTGCTAACACTATATCAATATTATGCTCTGGATTAGATATCCACAATGCAAAATTGTTTGTAGACCATGTGAAGATCAGCCACCATTCTAGGCTGGCATCCCCAAGTGCAGGATTTTAGTGTTTAAATAGTATACAAAATATTCACTGGAAAGCACAAATAGCAAGGGGGAGAAGGAACACTTTTCCCTTATTTCCCTTGTCAGGTTGAGTCTGCTGGACTAATATCCATTTCTTACAGCTACTGCCTTAGGGTTCAATTGACACTGTGCAACGTATTTTTATGGGAAGTTTTTAATCTACAGTATTTTCCATATAAATGACCGCTTAAGTGAATTAAACACCTTTTTGATGTCAACGATAAATCCAATAAACGGATGCTGGAGTGAAACAAAGCTGTATAAGATAAACCACATCCAAACTGTAGCGGATAAAAGGTTTATTCACAGACAGAGGTCCAAACTGTAGTGAATAAAGGGTTTATTCACAGACTGAGGTGCAAACTGTAGCGTATAAAAGGTTTATTCACAGGCAGAGGTTTCAAACTGTAGAGTATACACTACAGTTTGGATGTGGTTTATGTTATACAACTTTGTTTCACTCCAGCATCCGTTTATTGGATTTATCATTGTTATTGGATTGGCTCTGGTTGCTGGTTTGTTTACCCTGTGTGAGCACCTCTTTGGTGACCTTTTTGATGTCAGCCAACACTGTCCCTGCATTTAAATTCTCTAGTATACACAATTTTTGTAGATTTAGTAAGATTCACACCAGGTCAGTGCTATCTGCTCTTTTAATGAAACTCTGATGCTGTTGTTGTGAGATTAGTCGGGGCAATACACTGATAATTTTCTTTATTAAGGCTATTGCCTAGATTTTCAAATTTAGTTGCAACAATAATATAGGCCTATGATTGCTATGCAAACATGTATCCTTATTTGGTTTTGCAAACACAACTACTTCAGCAATGTTAGAGTCACCCAAAATGTTCCTCTATATTCACAATCCATATAAAATTTCAGCAGTAGTGCAACAATTTCTTTTCGAAATTCTTTATAAAATTCGGCCATCGGCCTGTCTGACCCCAGTACCTTTCCTGATGTTAGTCCATCTATAGCTGTAAAAATCTCCACTGTTAATTAATTCCTATTTAACTTCTCTACTTACAGTAATGTGCTACAAGAAGTCATGTGATTTCCTCCTTACCCTTCCTCCCAGATATATTGTTGCCTATATTCCTTCATGAAGACCTCATTGTTTCACACCTCAGATGTCCTTCACCACCATGATTGCCATTTCCTCTGCTTTTTCCCAAAGTCTATAGACTATAAATTTTAGTGATGCTATCCTTTTTATCCATTAAAAACTTTTATATCTTTTCCATTTTATCCAGAATTTGATAAATTATATTTCTAAGTGCCTTTTTACCTGCATTTAGTTTCTCCAGCTTTTTTTTATCCTTACATTTTCCTCTCATATATTCATTTTCCATTAACATTATTTGCCCTTCCAATTCTTTTGCTCTGGTCATCCTTGTTGTTGTTGTGTCTTTCGACTTTTCCCGGTTAGGGGTCGCCACAGCGGAACTCCGGTCCGCTAATGATTGGCAGTAGATTTTTACATGCCGAGTTGCCAGCCCTGATGCACAGCCTTCAACGAAGGTACGCCCATTCATGCATGTCTCCACGCAGAAGACGCTTTAGCTGAGAATCGAACAGGGCTACGTCTTACTGTGAGGCAATAATGCTACTGCAGCACCACTCTGGTCACCCTATCATTCATTTTATGCCTTTTTGGCCTCTGATATTTACTTTAAAATAAAAGACCTATTTATTTATACCCAAATGTCAGGGTTCTCCAATAAGTCATTATTATCATGCCCTTTATTATTTCTACGGCCTTCATGGACTTCAACAGCAAAGGATCCTTTCTCCACATTACTAGTGGGATGCCTTTTTTGCTGTCTCCTAGGGTAAAGGTTAATGTGGCATGTCCAGATAAATGGGAGAATATCAGTTTGCCATCATATTCTTAAACAAAGAGATCAAGACTAGACAGAAGTCTGTCTGACTAGTTATGCCAGCCTTTGGAGCCATTTACATAGAATTATTTTCTATTGGATATACTGTTCTCCACCCCTGTACTAACTCTGGGTCTGCCATTATAATGTTTAGCCTGAGATAGCTTTCCTGACTCTATTCCTATACTGTGGTACTCTGTCTGTAATAGGATTTACCCTATCAGCACACCAGCCATGCCTTCCCTGTATAGTTGCAGTGCTTTATGACAGCCCTACAGTGAAGTGGTTAAATTCTCCTATTAGTAACATTCAATTAGTTGTTTTCACCATAACTATTGCCCATCTCCCCTCTTTATTGGATACCTCCTTCGTCTTAGACCAATCCAATGAATTGTGGATTAGCATTGCTAACCTTCCCTTAGTTAATTTGCAACAGCTGACACATCCCTACCCTTTCCAGATGCTGAGTCTCTCTTTGTATTTTAGCTTAGTTCCCTGCAGACAAACCAAATGGGACTTACTTTTAATAAGGTAGTTAAAGAAAGACTTACATTTGCATGGTGTTGAAATACCCCTTACATTGAGTGACACATCGTTAATGACACACTTATAAGTTTGATGAATACTGTGACTAAGCTGGTTTGTTATTTTGTCTGAACATATGTTATCTAGCAATCCTTTTGGCCTTTCATTGCCTTTTATTCTCCTAGCTATATATTCTAAGTACTGAACCAGCTGCATGATATTTCAAAGCACCAGACTTAACGTTGGATCAGGCCACTTACAGAAGGATAACCTTTCTCACTAGTCCCAATAATGTCCTCAGTCTGGTTTTCACTGCTGTATGGCCTTCAGAATTATACACTTTAAAAACCTCATGGCAGTTACATTTCAGAAAGTTTTAATGTCATCATTTTGTGAAGAAACTCTACTTGCCTGCATATATTCAACACACTAACAGCATAACGTTTGTCAAATATGAACAAATCATGAACATTTAACCCTGATTACCATTGCTGTGATCTTAAACTGAGGAATATGCATCTGTTCACCCTTCACAGATGCCAGCCAGTTACCATATACCTTAAGGTTCATGTTCCATAGTGCAGATAAACATTAAGTGAACTTCTGTATCACCCATATGCTCCATACTGGAATGGGAACACCAACTATGAACTTGCATTTGAGGCATTTGAGATACGGTGATGAAAAAGAGGAGTTGTTCACTTTACTCAGTGAATTAATGTCTGCTTCACAGGGTGCTGCCTCCTTTTACTCATAATTTAGTCCCACACAGCTACAGTATGTCTCTCAGGTGCTTGGCAATAAGACCACTTTGCTTGCTTCCTTCAGGGTACTACATATGGCATTGGTGGGATCACTGTACAATTCAAATGTTGATTCTACCTCTGCTACTTCATTGTCTAGCCCCAAAATGTTTGTATCCCCTTGTTGAAGTTCCTTATCTGAGCTTGGTAAATTTCACAGGGGATTGTACTTATTGGAGATCTCCATGCTACCAAACTGAATGTATTCCTGCTATAAAAGTCTAGGACTGAATGCTTGTACCCCATTATTCACTTTCCCCTTTTGATTCTGTACCACCTTTTTTTAATTTTGCTGCTTTATTACACCATAAAACCATATACTTTCTAGTGCAGTCCTCACGCAGGGTGCAAATTTATTTTCCATCTGGTGGTTGGCCTATTAAAATTAAACATCTCATGCTCATTATACAGTAGACACAACCCATAACCAGAAATACGTGAACAATCTAATACACCTTTTCAGTACTCTAAGGAGCATACTAACCATGTCAACCTTTCTACGTTGAATAGTTAACACACTAGATTTCCCATATTGTACAAATCAACAATTTATTATGAATTAGGTACTTGGTAGGATCATTAAGTCATTATTTTAACCACATTTATCCCATAGCCTACATGTTTTCATAGAGCTGAAATGTTGTTGTATTCCCATAGCTTTTACTGCATTCTCTTTTATTTCTTCCATTATGGCTATCAGTTTATCTGTTTTGGTTCTTTTTTTGTTTTCCAATTTCTGGTTATTACCTTTTTGACTGCTAGTAAAGGTAATACAATGAGTTATTGCATGTTGCTGGATAACTTAGGTATATCTATGCAGCTTAAATAGTAATTGCTTTATTTTAACTGAACCTGATTCCAGTAATTCATCAGTTAACCCATTCAAGTCTTTTTTATATCCAAAAAGGATTTTACATCTCCAAAATATATGTTTCCAGTCAAAATAACAACTGGCAAAGGACTGAGAAACACATGTTTATTAAGATAGACTTAGCACCTCAGCCAAAATGCCTTCCAAGAGTAAAAAACAGTAACACCGAATCATTTAAATACCATATCTAACCCAATTAAACAATTAAGTAATTAACAATTAAATAACATATTTCCAATTGTACTCTTTGTTAAGACCAGATGGTTCCAAAGTGTTGTATTTTAAAATAAATACAGTTTCCTTTTGTAATAACTTAACATCAATGCACTCACCTAAAAAAATGAACTTTTTCCAACACACATCCCTTCAAGCAGTCTGGCTTAGCATCATGGAATTCTATAAAATGTGCACCCAATGGACTATATTTTTTTATTTTTAATGTCTCTGATATATTCTTGAAAACATATTTTAAAAGGCCGACCCATTTCACCAATATAAAACAGCCCACAAGCACATTTAACTGCATATATAACTTCTCCAGCATTACATGTATATTTACCATTCAAATAAAGCTTAGTGCCATTTATATTAGGAAAGTATCTTAGAACATATTTACAAATGAAACAATTATTACAAGCAACAATGCCCATTTTTAAGGGAACGTTATCAGATAACGTGGGTTCTGGTGGAAGGAAATTATGTATCAGCATATCAGCTAAATTCCTACTCTTTTACATGATATAGTTACATAATTCTGAAGTACGCTTCCTAAACCCTTGTCCCAAAATAAAATAGGCCAATAATATTTCACTTCCTTGATTACTTGTTCAGGCAAAACATTACATGTTAAACACTCAAAAAAATAAAATGTATACCAAAAACCCAAGCGTTGCTGAACAAAGTAACAGCCAGACTGTGATTATTGAATTCGTTTAATCAATTCTGGTACCTCGGCCTTCGCCTTCTCATGGAATAAATCTGATACACAATACAGTCATTTATAAATCATCCCAAAACATTTACATAAATAATTTGTTTCAATGAAACAATTAAATATTTGACTTCTTAAAGCCACAAATGCTTTCCCTAAAAACTTTTTTTAAACAGCATGCATTATTAAGCATATCCCAAATAAACCATTTCTTAAATAGAATATTTCATACATAACATAAAATAAAATACTATTGTTATACAAAATTTATAATTTTATAATTTTGTAATTTTATATTTCTAAATTCATCCCATTTGGAAAAAGAGTATTATAATTTATA